>NC_137618.1:1776774-1804274 GCF_963280865.1 Gymnoscopelus braueri | reverse complement strand
ACTATTGAGCAGAGCTGTGTATCCCGTCGCGTGGCACATTAAATTAAAAAGGTTTGTGTACTTTTATATCTACATAGCAAAGTCGCATCGTCTGTTTTACCTTAGCTAACATTACCTAACATCAAGAAGTCTATATTTCCCTGCTATTTTATCGAGGCTAGCTGGTTAGTTTAGCTCAATGCTAACATGGCCTGTTCTGCTAGCATTGAGCAGAGCTAACATTTCCACGGGCTTAGCGTTAGTTTTAAAGACTAATTCAGATTATTTATAAATCCTGAAAGCGCTTTTGGTTCTCCATTGGTATGCAGTAGAAATGTCTTTATGGGTTAGGGTTAGGGTTAGGTACTTTCACCGCTCATTTAGTTAATTTGTTTTGATGATACAGAGAGATGGCTGTTAGCTGTTGTAGCTAGCAAACATTACATACTGCTGATGCCCTGTTAGGTCATGTGTGGTGTAGTTCAGTGGTTCTCAACCTTTTCAGGCCGTGACCCCCCCCCCCCCCCCAAAAATAAATAAATAATCATATTTGAACTGGGGTCCCCAGGGTAAATATTGTGAAAATAGCAGATCTACAAGCTCACAATGGCTCGGGCATTGTGAGCTTGTAGATGTGCTATTTTCAAATGTTGTGCCTCTTTCTTATATTTGGCCAATGTTTGACCAGTTTAAATAGTTCGTTTACTTTTGATGCAGTAATGTTGTTTTTAGGTATTAAAAAGGTCCTAAAAATCCTTAAATTGTCACTTCACTGTCATCTGGGGACCCCCTCCCAGGTTGAGAACCACTGGTGTAGTTGATTAACTAATCTTGCTCTATTGTGGGTTGACCTGTTTCTAGCGTCACAAAAGTGTATCACTCTATATAAAAATAAAGGCTTTGATATAACTCTAAGTCTGCAGATAAAATACAATGCTAATAACCATAGTAAGTGGGGCTCATGTGTGCTAAATACAACGGGTAATTTTTTAAAAAATAGGAGAAGCAGACATTTGTCAGTTTTAGTAGCCTCATCAACTGAATAAATTAGCCACAGCAGTGAGGTTGAAGTCATGCAAATGTACATTTTATGTTGTTTTAATTAAGCTCTTTATGTGTTTTTGTCTCAGATCAATGGACACCTTCGTGTGTGACACTTTGACTCAGTGGCAGTTGACAGACCTTATCGATAGATTTAAAGGTAAGAACATGTTTTTTTTTACGTTCACAGCAAGCAGATGGTCTGCATAGCTAGGTAAAGAAATTATTTGAAATGGCATTGACTGCATTGTATTTTGTTACTGAAAATGCATTTTTATTCCAATAGCTTTCATGTAATTAGCCTCTTATTTTTTGCTGTTCTCCGTGGTTTAAATAAAGATGTCCTTGTATTTTGTTTTTTTGTCTTTCAGACGAGGGAATTGACGAGGAGAGCTTTGTTCTTTTAGATGAGGGGACCATCAACCAGTTGATTCCAAAAGC
This sequence comes from Gymnoscopelus braueri, assembly GCF_963280865.1. Lineage (NCBI taxonomy): Eukaryota > Metazoa > Chordata > Actinopteri > Myctophiformes > Myctophidae > Gymnoscopelus > Gymnoscopelus braueri. The sequence continues at coordinate 1,802,813 of NC_137618.1, read as the reverse complement.
TGGCCCCAGGCTCAAGTTCCTCAAAAAATTTAGAGGACTTGTAAATGTGAGAGGCTACACCCCCCCACACACACATTCATTCTGAGGATTTGTTCAAATTAGTGAGCAGATGGCATATATTTGCTTTAAATGCAAGAGGCAAATTCCAGGCGATGCCAAGGCTCTGTTTCAACATTTACGTGCAGTACATCATGTAAACCATTCATCAACATATTTCCAATGTAGTGAAACTGGTTGTGGTAGAACATTTTCTTTTATAAGGTCTTATAGAAGACACCTAGGAAAGGAGCATGAAAACCAAAGTGATACTCTCGATGATCCCCTTGAAGGTCCAACCCAGCCTGTTAACATACAGCTTGCTGAAAATGAGCCGGTACAGGGAGATGAGGAAGTTGAGGATGAATGGGATGGACTAGGGCAAGATGACATGACCAACCGGGTAGCCCTTTTTTTTAGCTCATATGAGGTCTAAACCTTCTTTGACGTTCTCTAACTTAAACTTTATGGTTCAACACACCTGAGATGGATGTGATAAATTGTACAGTGAGTATTTTTTGTTTAATCTGTCTACATATCGTTGCTGTCGGGCAGAAATCTTGTATCCATATTTAAATTTTTGTATATGTCCTAATTCGTCATATTGTAGATCTACAAGCTCCCAACGACGAGAGCTTGTCGATTGGCTATTTTCACAATTTTAAAATGTTAAAAATAATAAAAGGAACCATTTTGGACATACACGGTTTCCACCCGACGGCGACGATGTACAGTAGTAGTCACTGTCAGTTAAGAAGTTACATTTTTGTTTTCTATCTTTTTCAATTTGCCGCAGATGGTCCAAACTTTTCGCCTTTTTCATTCACTCGGGTGAAGGGTTTCAGAGTGGTTTTGTGTTTGCTTAGGGGTCAATATAAACCGTACTTTACACAGGTCTCTGAATGTATCAAAACTTTGGCAGTGATGATGTCCTTTCTGGTGCACATCTCACACCATGCATACTGTGTGCAGTCTTCTGAGTCCGCTAGTGTGGTCTGGCACACTAATTTACATTACTGATGCTCATCTGGCAATTGTAGGTGGCTGTCACTGTTTGTTACATTAACCTGGGTTTTCTGTTTAGATTGAACCTGCTGTGCCACTGCCACCTAGAAGTCCTGATGTCCAACCACCAACTGCCACACCACCCCTCATGGAGGAAGGACTGGCAACTGCCACCCGGCCACCCTCCATGGAGGACCAAACGGCACCTGTCGTACCATTAATGATACCACAAACCTTGTATATAATTCCACAATTTGTAAGCTCCACTTTTTAATACTTGGGTTTCACTTTTTTCTTTAATCAACACTAAAGAGTAATAAACGATATCTGCAATGTTGTCCCTTCTTGCAATTTTCTCAGGATATCCGACAGATTCTCACAGGCTCAACGGAAGGCAAGCAGATCCTGGGGAGCCTTGATGAGGATGGGATCACCATTTCGCAAAGAAAGTGCCTCGTCCGTATTATGGTATCTCACCTCATGGAGAAGTTTGGAGAGAGGTAATAGAAAAGTTTTTTTTGTTTTTGCTTGAATGTTATGGATGTTTGAAAAGGTTATATAAATCTTCTTTCAGGGGAAAAGATAAGACGGGACACTACTTTCAAGTCTGACCTTTACCACCAACATAAACATGCACAACACATGTACTAAAACACACGTTCAGTAGTGCTTTTAATGTATTAGGATCCCTATTAGCTGCAGAATATGCTACAGCCATTATACTGGGGTGCGAGACATGTTTTAGCAATACTTAAGATCTAATTTGACTCTGCTGGTAATTTAGTTTTTCTGTGTTTGCAGTCCTACCAATGAGACAAAAGGCCCTGGCTGCATCGTTGATTCATGGGTTTCCCTCCTTGAAGGACGACTCAAGCAGTGGCTTCGTAAGTAATTAACATTTTATTGAGGAATTGATGCTAAAACAGTCAGTTGAACACAATATAACTCATCTCCCAGCACCAGAGTACTGGACTTCTCTGCTATGTCGTCAGACAGGCACAGTCATATAGACAAACCCTGTTCTAGATGGCTCAGCCACATCTTGTAGCCACGCTATCAAAATGTGCCTCATCTCTATTCACCAAAGACTTTCATTTCTTGACAGGGAGTCTGGTTCACCCCAGGACGGAACCGCCACCCAGCCTGTGGATTCCTTGAAGACAGGCTTCGGAACGTGAGGAAGAGGATGAGATCACAGAGCAGATCACGGGACAGGTCACAGAGTACGCAGCAGACACCGCCACAAAGTAGTGAAGCTGGCACTCGTAGGACATTCATACCAGGTAATCGTTGGAACTGAATAATTTTTTAAAGCCATACAGACATATCATTTTGAGATTGTTAATATCCTTGTGTACTTTTTATAGAATGTACCGTATCGGAAGAAAGAGCCATACAGTGCAAAGAGTGGCTGAAACATAATTCGCAGCCCCTCAACCAGGTGGAGCAATACATGCAGGATACAGCAGTGTACAGGTCAGTAGGAATGCACTGAGGACACTAGCTGCAGCACTCTTTTAATGTCATTTTGCCTATGCATGTGCCTCATGGTACTGTAGCACCTCAAAGTCATTCAAATCTAAACTACAGACTTCTCAAAACAAACTACTACTAGACCTCTAACACCTATGACCCTAACCCCTGCTCATTATGATGCTATAGAGCATCGCAGTTCCCGCCCCTTCCGGGTTCCACCGCAAAATACTCAATGCATTTTTCCCATTGACATTTCCAAAAATATTTATATCAATTAATTTAAGCCTAGACTCAAGCCATCCAGGGTCCTGGTGAATCATGACCATAAAACGTTTGATTCTGTGATTATTATTTTTTTGAAAACGGCAAAACAAAGGGTATTTATTAAATATAGTATATCATATAATTAAATATAAAAAAAAGAAATCACAGAAAAAAACGTTTTATGGTCATGATTCACGGATGGCTTGATTCTAGGCTTAAATTAATTGATATAAATATTTTTGGAAATGTCAATGGGAAAAATGCATTGAGTTTTTCCTTCCGGCACCAGGAAGTGGGCGGGAACTGCGATGCTCTATAGTGGGATGGCTCAGGGTAGAGGACAGAGTACAGCAACTTGCAATGGGCCTGGTTTTCAAGGGACCAGTGCCCATGTACCTGTCAAAAAGAGTGAGAAAAGGGCACATCACCAGTGGAAGCTCCATTACTCTTGTCCCCCCCCTCCCCCCAAAATCTGCACAAACTTGGGGATGAATGCATTTCACTATAATGCTACCAAAATGTGGAACAGCCTACCACCAGCCATCAAGAAAGTGCAACTCCTTACCCTCCAAAACTGTCATAAAAGAGCACCTGTCTGCAACTGCCCAAGGCCTTTTTGTGTTATCCTTTTTAACATTTTTGTACTTTCTACAAACTATCAAACAGGGCCAAGTCTTTAAGGGAAAACAGGTGGGACATTCAGAGGATCCGTCTTGAGTTCCCACATCTTTTCACTCCAGGCATGGTAAGTTAGAAAGGAGTATACATTTTCATATGATGTTGATGCATTGTTTAACAATCTTTTATCAGTATGTCCGCTGCCGCATTGAATTTTCTATTTCTTTTAGATTGCACAGGACTTTCAGATCCTACATGGAGAGGCTGCGCCGAAGCTCTTCGAAACCTGGCTGCCGTGTTTTAAAGACAAGATTCTGCAACTGGCGAGACGGGATGGGAAACTAAACTTGTCGCTTGATGGATTAACACCCGGTAATACATTGTTATATTGTACAGCAGACTTTATTTTACTACTAAATTACCAAATCACAGATATGCCATTCCACATATTGATACCTATACAATTGTCTTCCTACAGATTGTTTGGGGGAACTTGCGCTGTGCCAACTACCAACGCTGCTCCCACCAACTGTCTACAAGGTTGGCCGAAAAGTGGTCCGGCACACTATGGAGGAGTCTAAGTTGGCCTTCATCGATCATAAGCCTGTAAGTCCCTCTGCATATCTAAAGGGAAATGTTATACTTAACCACTTGAACCCAGCATCCATATTCTTGGGGGGGGGGCGGGGGGCAGATATGCAAGCTCACAACGCTTTGTTATCAGCCACTGCTCTCGGTGAATGCCAAATCTTGCTTACTCTTTGCTTTTACTTTGTTTTTATCTTGTCTTTTGTTCTTCATTTCTTTCTCAGGTTGGAACTAACTTGGTGGAGTACCTCCATGAGGCGAAGGTGTCAAGACCTTGCCCATATGTCCTGTCCATATGTCCTGTCCTGTAACATCAAATATGCACTTGATCACAGAAGGAGGAGACGTGATACTAGCTGGGCCAACAGGAGTTTTTGACGTTCCCTTGGGGCAGAGGTGTGAAGTTTGTGGGGAAGAGGGGTCTTCCTCCCTACATGCAGGTATGGCTATATACTAACCATCATTTCTATTGCCAGTTTAATGATTGATGTCCCCAAGCTCTTGAGGTGTAATTTTTTCCCCAACACAGACATTAAGTGTATTGTCAGAGGAGTAAAGAAGCCAGAAACGATTCACATTTAAACATTTAAACTATCCAGTCAGTGAATTTAGACTTTGTCCATTTTATCAGGGCTGAAATTACTGACGTGACAATTTCAACAGTGACATTTTATCTGTATGAAGGCTGTTAGTTTTCACAGACTAGCATTGGATTGTAGAGACTAAAGCTATTTTAGTCTCTACTATGATCATATTAATAGCTGACATCTACTTGAATCGTATCATCTGCAGATTCCAGTGCACCCAGTACCTCTGCAGCAGGAACGGGGTTCTGGTTCCCTCAGAGGCCTGGTGGAGCTGCCCCTGTGGCACTAGCTGCTGCTACCCCTCCTCCACCAAATACTTTCAACACGTAAGAACAAATGATATGTACTCTATATTATGCAGAGTAATACTTTGTGTGAATGTGAAGCCAGGAATTGTACAAACATCAACTACCCCCCCCCCCCCCCCCCCCCCCCCCCTCTGTCTGTACAGAGACATATTCATTGGGAGAGTGGAGAGAGGAAGACTGGTCCTGGAGCAGAGGATGATCCTTACACTGACTCAGCAGGAGGAGCAGTCTTCTGCAACGGTCTGTGAGAAAATCAAGCTCGAGCTGGCAACAGACCAACAAGTTTTGTTCTGCGATGCTCAAGGAAACCTTTTGGTTGTCTCCAGCACAGACTCCAGTACGTTAAGATATTTTCAAATCTGGTCATTTTCTCTGGCTTGGTTGAATGCTTCAAATCTCAGAGCCTTTGTATGTTTGGGTATTTTCATCTTATGTCTTTTATTCTTTTAATGAATAATTACGTTTGTTTAAAATCTAGTGACATTGGGAAGCTTAGCCTGACTAAGCTTGTGTACTTAACATTATAACTAAAGTCTATTCCGAATTGAATTCCGGACTTTTCATTGTAACAGAGTATTTCTATATTACAGTATGATACGTTTATTTGAGTACTTTTTACACCACTGACTGATATAGTGTTGTGAATGCGCACGAAAAGCGCGCTGGAATGAATTAATGATGGCTTAATTAGGTCTATAAAATGTGTGTTCCCAAAGCCCTATACAAGGTCTAGTTTTTCCCACCACTCAGTTTACTGTCATAGTTGAAAGCATTTCTGGCTTTCAACTATCCAAATTGTGAATTATTAACAATATTTTAATGAAACATCTGGGTCAGAAACTTCTAGTTAGAATTTGAATTACTATTATTGGTTGTCCAACACAGACTCTGGTACACTCTGGTATTTTTAAAGTTGATGATGGTTTTAAATGTAACCAGATCTTGGAATTCAAATCAACTGTTGCTCCATTTTCTGTTCTGTAGCAAAGGTGTGGAAATGCAACACTTGGAAGGTCAATGGTGCAGTCTCTAAATATTTTTTTTCTCCTCTCTTCCCCCAGTGTTAAAGACATTGAGGAGCTTGTGCTGGCAGCTGATGGGCTGTCACCCAGAACATCCGCCAACTACTTCATTTGTTCATGAGGCAAAGCAGAGTGTCCACGGTCGCCTTGACTCAAGCACAGAGGGTCACTCTGAGGTGTCTGCAGAGGTTTGCATTTTTATTTTTTACAGTTTCAGACCTGAGGATGACTCTAAAAACGCCTTCTAAAGCCTTGCCTCGAATCACATGTGATCAGTATGAAGAGACATAAAGTGATGTTTTCACAGCCTGTTATCCGGCCGTGTAGCTTTTTGGTTTATCTCTAGCACCTCAGTTAAGTCGATGCTGTTTGAGCATTGTATTAAAGATACTAAAATGGATGTTGATCATAATGTGATAATTAATATTAATGGCTGACATCTGCTTATCGTATAATTTCAGCTTCCCCTGCACAAGTACCTCTACAGCAGTGGGTTATCATCCACAAATTAACTTTTGCGTCGAGGAGATAATTCTACCTGAACTGGGTTCCGGTTCCCTCAGAGGCCTTTTAATGTCTTATAGACATTTGAGTACTTTTTACACCACTGACAGACGGTAAATGCGCTGGAATGAATTAATGATGGATTAATTGTTAGGTCTATAAAATATGTGTTCCCAAAGCCCTATACAAGGTCTAGTTTTTCCCACCCACTCAGTTTACTGTCATAGTTTAAAGCATTTCTGACTTTCAACTATCCAAATTGTGAATTATTAACAATATTTTAATGAAACATCTGGGTCAGAAACGTATAGTTAGAATCTATTTGAATTACTATTATAGGTTGTCTCCAACACAGACTGGTACATTAAAGTTGGTGATGATGGTTTTAAATGTAACAAGATCTTGGAATTCAAATCAACTGTTGCTCCATTTTCTGTTCTGTAGCAAAGGTGTGGAAATGCAACACTGAAGGTCATTGTCCTCTTGGAAAGTGACTTCCACCAACTGCGGGGGCAAGAGGCGCAGAAGCAGGTAATGAGCATTGCGTTTAATTAACAGCTTTTCTAAACACAGACATAAACGTTTCATGTGTTTGAATGGGGAGGTGTCACTATGTTGGACTGTCTCTGTATGCCACAGTCTGCCTATCTTTGACAGTAAATTTGACCTTTTATGCACATTGTAAAAATGGCCAGATGTGGCTATGACAAGCCAGTAAATTAGAATATTGCAGATCTGCTTGGAACAAGAGAAAGGTGACACATGAGGTAAATGACAAGCCTCAAATGTAACTTGCTAAGCTAACTTTTATTTTGATATTTGCTAGCTAATGTTTAGCCGTTGTACAAATCTAAAGAACAGAAGCATGTTTATTTATTGTAATGTTGGCAAGTGTAATTTGGAAGTCAATGGTGCATTCTCTAAAAAAAAGTCTCCTCGCTTCCTTAATATTAATGGCTGACATCTGTATCATTCGTATCATTTCAGCTACCTCTGCAGCAGTGGGTTATCATCCACAAATTAACTTTTGCGTCGAGGAGATCCATTCTACCTGAACTGGGTTCCGGTTCCCTCAGAGGCCTGGTGGCACCAGCTGTTAACCCCTCCACAACCACCAAATACTTTAAACAGGTAAGAACAAAAATATGCACTGTATCTGCAGAGTAATACATTGTCTGGATGTGCTGCCAGGAATTGTACAAAATTAAACTACAGTCTTCACATCTCAGAGCCTTTGTATGTTTGGGTATTTTCATCTTATGGCTTTTATTCTAATGATGAATAATTTCATTTGTTTAAAATCTAGTGACATTGGGAAGCTTAGCCTGACTAAGCTTGTGTACTTCACATTATAACTAAAGTCTAACAAGTTACAACAGGGCAGATCTGCCCTAATTATAGCCTTTATAATCTGATATTGTATACTTACACATTTGCTTATATATCTAGAGGGGTGGGGGCAAGATGGATAGACATTTATTGATACTGCCAGGGCAATCTATTGCAAAGGTTGCAGTACGAAAAAAATGACAGATGAAAGTAGAGGGACATCTATGCCTTCAAGTGTAAACTTGTCAAAGATTACAGTTGTAGGATGACACAAAATAACATCTGGTGTGGATGTCTGCACTTTAACCGACCATTATTTGCCTAATGTTTTTGCTTCATTCCATAGCAAACGTTTGGAAACGTGGCAGCACACGGTCGTACTCTTGGAGAGCAAGTACCAGGAGCTTCAGCGAGCCAAGAGACGGAGGTAATAAGCATTGCATTTATCCAAACCAAAAACAATCTCAGACTGATTTTCTAAATGCAGACATACTATTTTGTAAATACAGACATACACATTGCATTTGATTGAATGGGGAGGTTTCACCATATTGGTGAATGTGTGAGGTGTCTGCTTATCTTTATTGAAAATGTGACTTTATGTGCATTGTAAAAACAGGGAGCAGATGTGGCACTATAACTGGTGACTGAAGACGGTTCATTACAATATTGAATATTGAGAATTTGTTACACGAAAACATGGACACAGAATAAATGAAAATCCTCAAATCTGTGGCACTTGCTAATCTAATGTTTTTCATTGTCTTCACATTTTGATAGCTGTAATTGTTAGCTATTGAACAATGTAAAGAATCGAAACCTTATTGTAATGGCAGAATTTGTATTGTCTCAATTAACATTTCTTCCTCCTTCCCACAGTGTCGACGGTGACACCCAAAAGAACATCAAGAACATCGAGGACCTGGCAGCTGATGGCCTTCTGCTCCGCATCAAGCTCTGAGCGTTCTGCTGTCTGTCATCATCCAAAACATCCGCCAACTACTCTCCACGGACTGTTAAATGAGTGCATTAAATTGAACAGGCAAATGTCAACATAAATGAACACATTTATTCCAGAGATTATCGAGGATGTCGTCCATTCCAGTGAGCTCAAGTTATTGGCACCAAAGCTGGGGTCTTGACATTTGGGGCAATTTCTCTCATTGAGGATCCATTGTTGTACATAGATGACTCATCATGGTCTCTTCAAGATGAATAAACGGAACAATAATTTGATCAGTATCTCTCAGTCAGTAGTATACAGTATCAGAAGAGAAATTTAGTCCTTCGCGTAGAGAACTGGAGTTTTAAAAAAAAAAGGACTAGCCTAAAAAAAAGTGTTTTGAAAATGTGATTTAGAAATGCAAACCATTGCAGATCACACACTTCAGAGTGTCCCTGACGGTGGCAATCTGCGCTCCTGTCAAGACTTCTGTGGAGAATATACTAACTGTATATACTGCTTTGAACAATTACACTGTTGCTACAATATGCAATTAAATTTAACTAACTTCAGCACTTGTATTCATTCTTTATGACATTGCCATCTGCTCATTAATTCTGAAATTCTTTACAATGGTCCTGGTTTTTCTGCAGTGTAGTTACACCACCTTACTGATGGCAAATATTAAAGTCTATGAAAGTTTAATGAGATGGTTAGAGGTGGTGTCCTACCACCTACTGGTAGACAAGAGGTATAACATTAGGCAGTCATTTATTTTGTATTACAATGAGGTGAAGTAAATGAAACATGAGGCTGCTTTAAAAATATATATGAAATGTATTTAAGTGTTACATAGCACTATATTCACATAGTAGGCTATCATTAATGTTTGGGAACGGTCTCCATTTCTATAGAAAAAAGAAAATAGGCCCGGACCGTTGGCAGGTAATCCAGCCTGGCAACGACAGCGTGCTGCGGGTTCGACTCCCGATCCCGACGACCTTTGCTGCGTGTCCTCCCCATTTCTTGTCAGTCTACTGTTCCTATCAATATAGGCAGAAAAATACCACGTGAATGTCTAATAAAAGAGGAAAAATAGATTTTCCTGGTCAGAGCACACCCGAAGACATAAAGAGGACCTGACCCCAGGAAAGATTCGAATCCCAGCCTCCCACACTGAAATCTGCTTGCCTAACCACTACGCTAATCACCTACTGTTTAAAGTTATGACACTTTATTCTGTATTTAACACAATTATTGGGGAAAGTGAGAAAAAAAATAATAAAGAAAGAAAATGCACGTAAGCTGTCCCCCCCCACCCCCCCCCCCCCCCCCCCACACACAAATCCTCCACCTCCATAAACCCCAAACCTCACCCACTCCATACCCTCATGCCCGCAGCGGCGCAGCCTCTGCCCCACCTCTCCCGTGACGTCTGAGAAGGAAATAAAAATAATAAATAAAAATAATCCATTTGGGCTTTTCGTATTGTGAAACTGAAAAGGAAAACACCATGACGCCAATTTACTCTCTTTTTACTGAGAAGGAAATAAATAATAAATAAAAATAATCCATTTGGGCTTTTCGTATTGTGAAACTGAAAAGGAAAACACCATGACGCCAATTTACTCTCTTTTTACTGAGAAGGAAATAAATAATAAATCAAAATAAAATAATCCATTTGGGTTTTTCGTATTGTGAAACTGAAAAGGAAAACACTATGACGCCAATTTACTTCTTTAGTCCCAAAATACATAATGATAGAATGCAAAAGACAAAAATGAAAAAGCGGGCAGTTTTGACTTGATTTAGCGTTTATTAATTCTGTAAGGCAGAACGGTGAAATGACACCACTTCCGTTTTGGATCCGAGTTCTCAATATGAAAAAAGCGCAAAGCAACACCTTATTCCTTCTTCAGTTGCACCTCAAAGAATGACAAAAGGAATGAGGCAAAACGAAAAAAGGGACCGCTTTGGTGTCGTTTTAGTGTTTCTGGGTTTGTAGAGTAAACATGGAAAAAGAGTCCTTTTTTGTTTGTTTGCTTTAGAACGAAAAACGGATATGGCTTTTTTGTTTTTTGAACTTGGCGTAGAAAAGGAATTATCCATAGGCCCCCTGACCATTAAGCACTGAGCTTGTTTAAGATGAGATCCCCATGCACACACATCATGATGACATATAAGAGACAGACAGATATACACACTACTATACAGAACGTCATACAATCAGCTTATGGTTACTGGTATGAAGAGTGAACAATATGTACAAGATAAAAAATATGTATTTCAAATATAAAGTGCTGACTCCACGGCCATGGATGTAACAAGTTGAAACACCTGAGTCTAAGTACCCGTATCTTCAGTATTGTTCAATAAATACATTTTTAATCTGATTGGTGGCCATTTTCTCATTGAGTTAAAATGTATCAGAGTGCAATACACCTTCCAACCAATAGGGTCGCGTTGTTGAAAGCATATGAAGGAAATCATTAGAAAATGGCCATTGATTGGATTAAAATGTTTTTTATTGGACAATACGGAAAATACGGGTACTTAGACCTAAGCGTTCTAACGTGTAACATCCATGGCCGTGAGGTCAGCACTTTATATTTGAAATGTGAACGTTTATGTAGATGTGAGGGTTGTAAACGAAGAACTTTTCAAAACCAGGAACAAGTTCCGCCATCATGACGCTTTGTGACAGACGAGCGTCACGTGTGAACCATGGCTGGCATTCTCCCAACGCACCACAGGAGGGCGCTGCTGCGCTGTCTGGGACCGATGCTGGAGTTCAGTTCAGCGTGTGAAGCATCAATGGAGAACTTTAATCCTCCCTCCCTCCCTCCCTCCCTCCCTCCTCCCTCCTCCTCCCTCCTCCCTCCTCCTCCCTCCATAGCAGGAGGTGATTAGGGGGACGCCTCCCCCCCTCCCACATCATTCAGTCAGAGAGTCTAGTCTCCATTCACAGTGTTCACACAGAGCGGATGGAGACTCGTCCACACACGTTTTATCCAGCAGCAGAAAACAGTTAAAAAACACCTTTAAAAGTGGAAGGGGTTCAACAGGGAGCCAGTCTAGAACCCGAAGAGATTTTCTTCCATCCAGTTTGTCCATCCAGTGGATTGTAGTTGGAGGAGGAATACGACACAAAGAGGTAAAGTAGAGACCCTTTATGTATCACTGCTTCTCTCTCTCTCTCTCTCTCTCTCTCTCTCTCTCTCTCTCTCTCTCTCTGACATATGGACCTTTACTTTAACTCTGAGAGTGTCCACATGTAACCAAATGGACCCTTACAGGGTCCATTTGGTTCCATGTGTACACTCTCAGAGTCACAGAGCTGTGAGGGTCTTTTAGACCCCCCCTACATCACACTAACTGTGAGTGTGTGTGAGCACTTTGTCACAGTTTGTTTCATTGTGAAGCACATGATGTGCTACATTGTTGCAGAGGTTCCAAACCCTGGTTTGTTCGCAGTGTGTTGATCCAGTGTGTTGATCAGTGTGTTGATCCAGTGTGTTGATCCAGTGTGTTGATCCATTGGTTACATTGTTGCTGATAGAGAGTTAGAGACACATGTGTTCAAACACAAAGGCTGAAGTTGAAGTTGAGTCAAAAAGCTCTCATTCATTTCGAGTTCACTTTGTGCAGGACAGGACAGGACAGGAGGGAGGGGGGTTGGGACAGACAGACAGACAGACAACATGGATTTTTTGGGTTGTACTTTCCCCCCCAACTGTTTTCTTTCCCACACCCCCTAAAATCAAGGGTGATTTAACATAGTTAATCAAGAATGCAATGGCTAATTGTCAACATGTGTGCACTTAAACTGCAGAGAAAGACACACACACACACACACACACACACACACTCACACTCACACTCACACTCACACACACACACACACACTCCGTGAGGTTAAAGCAAATCCAATCCAGTGCAACTTCAAACTACAGGGCGAAAGGGAAGCAGATGTACCCAACACATGTAGTCACTAGTCCTAGATGTACCCAACACATGTAGTCACTAGTCCTAGATGTACCCAACACATGTAGTCACTAGACCTAGATGTACCCAACACATGTAGTCACTAGACCTAGATGTACCCAACACATGTAGTCACTAGTCCTAGATGTACCCAACACATGTAGTCAGTAGTCCTAGATGTACCCAACACATGTAGTCAGTAGTCCTAGATGTACCCAACACATGTAGTCAGTAGTCCTAGATGTACCCAACACACATGTAGTCACTAGACCTAGATGTACCCAACACATGTAGTCACTAGACCTAGATGTACCCAACACATGTAGTCACTAGACCTAGATGTACCCAACACATGTAGTCACTAGACCTAGATGTACCCAACACATGTAGTCACTAGTCCTAGCTGTACCCAACACATGTAGTCACTAGTCCCTGAGAACCATCTTTCCGGTCTGAGCCCATTAACTGACTGCAATAATAGACCAGAGGTTCTCAAACCTTTTCATGTCAAGCAGGACCCCTAAATTCATCTGTATAATTGGCTGTGGACCCCCACCTGAAAACATATTTTGTACCACGGACCCCCCATTGGCTACACGATTTGTGTTGTTAAAATGTTAAAGATGTAGTTTTTGAAAGTAGACACGTTGTGAGCTTGTAGATCAGCTATTTTCAAATGGCTGATATATATGGGGCTAAAGTGGTTAAACTGAATGTGATGCTGGGGACCCCCTATGAAACCTCCTCAAGGACCTCTTGGGGTCCCCGGACCCCACTTTGAGAACCACTCTGGGGGTAGCAGATGTACTGTAGTCAGTCCCTGAGAAACGTCTTGCCTGTGTGTTTGAGGCCATTATAGCGTTGATAGACTGACTGTAATAATACAGGCTTCTACATCTAACTGCAAACATTAACAATCAGCTCAACAACACCAGCTGTTTTGATGTTTTAAGCCCTGTGTCTGCTTTGCAACCGTTCAGTTTGAATCTAGAGGTTTTTGAAGCGAAGGAAAGACAGTGTTTTCTTGTGTGAAGACAAAACAAGCAGAACTGAACAGCAGTCAGAGATTTGTTAAGAACACAAGACAGGGACAGTCAGAAGACAAGACAAGACGGGGACAAGACAAGACAAGACAAGACAAGACGGGGACAAGACAAGACAGGGACAGTCACAAGACAAGACAAGACAGGGACAGTCACAAGACAAGACAAGACAGGGACAGTCACAAGACAAAACAAGACAGGGACAGTCACAAGACAAGACAAGACGGGGACAAGACAAGACAAGACAAGACGGGGACAAGACAACACAAGACAAGACAGGGACAGTCACAAGACAAGACAAAACAAGACAGGGACAGTCACAAGACAAGACAAGACAGGGACAGTCACAAGACAAGACAAGACGGGGACAGTCACAAGACAAGACAAGACAAGACAAGACAGGGACAAGACAACACAAGACAGGGACAGTCACAAGACAAGACAAAACAAGACAAGACAGGGACAGACGGAAGACAAGACAAGACGGGGACAGATGGAAGACAATACAAGACAGAAGACAAGACAGGGACAGTCACAAGACAAGACAGGGACAGACACAAGACAAGACAGGGACAGACAGAAGTTGCTGCATCAACATCAATGTCCAGTATGTGACTGAAGGCCTGCAGACTGTTGATTGTATTGAGTCTAAACACGGGACTGTCGTCCTTGTTGCGTTTGCCCTCATTTTGCTGTTGACATGCAGCGGCTCCTCTTATCACCATGTTCCTGTAGGCTGTTTAGAACGTGGAGAACAGCCTGCCATAATCGTGCTTACTGTGTACACAGTGGATATGTGTCCTGAAACACTTTTGTTCCTCGTTCTTCCGCTTTGATAAAAGAGGCTTTGTGTTCTTTCTTATTCCTATTTATTTATTTTTACTTTAAGTTATTTTTTTTACTGTTTTCCATGAGTGAATCCAGAAGCGGTTCTAGAACTCATCAGAAATGCCCCTGGGATCCTTTCAGCGGTTGTTCTGGTTTTCACCAAATATGCACCGCTGTACTTCCATCGGCCAATAGCGTCTCAGCAGGGCCGTCCAGATGGGGACTTTATTAGCAGCAGTGAAACAAACAGTGATGTTCTCTCTCTGTGCCAGGAGGAGGAAGGTGGGCTAATAATAAGGCTTCAGACTGAGTTGTACAAAGGATCCCATGCTGTAGCCTCTTCAACTCACAGCCCTTTAAACCCATTAAGACCGGGAACGCATCTGTGTCATTTTAAGATTTCTTTGGCTATTCTAAAAATAGCAGATCTACAAGCTCATAGCGCGGCACAGAGTGCCGTAGCTCTGCCATTTCTTTTAAAATTGTGAAAATGTTTGCAAATCTTTGTGTGTGTGTGTGTGTGTGTGTGTGTGTGTGTGTGTGTGTGTATATATATATATATATATATACACACACACACAAACACACATACACACATACAGTATATACATTTTTAACTAAAAGCTTCTGGGGGTCCCTGGAACAACATATTCTGAGAATGGGGCTCCGTGGCCAAATACATATAATTTTGGGGGTCCTTGATGTGAAAAAGTTTGTGAACCACTGATATTATAGCAACATACGTTTAAAAAAAAACCAAAACAGTTAGGATTTAGACGACATTTGTAGAATCCCCCAGAAGCAAAGATTTGAGTTAAAAATGTTCGCTTGTAAAAACATATAGTCAATGATTTGCAATTTCTTTCATGATTTGAAAATAGAACCCAGAATAGAAGGTGATCATGCAAGGGTTCATGTGATTTCTTTAAAACCTGCATCTACAAAGATGGGTCCATCTAGGGAACAAGTTTCTACACATTCTTGAATAAAACATATATGCTGGTGTTTCTAGTGCAATGCGTCATGGCTCTGACATGAAATCAATGTTGTTGTAAAGTAAATGCGGTCTATATGGGGAATAGGGATTGATCTATGATAATCACAATAGTCATAATGGCATGCACTTGCACTTTTGCCAATAGTATTCTCTCTCTCGCTCTCACTCTCCCTCTCTCTCTCTCTCTCTCTCTCTCTCTCTCTCTCTCTCTCTCTCTCTCACCCATGTGCTTTCACACTCAGCACTTTTCTTTCTCAAGTTCAGCGCTTGAACCCGATGTATTTCCTCTCTCCCTCTCTCTCTCCCTGCCTAGTGGTGTAATACAGTGCAATGTGATTCAGCCCATTACAGCTCTTCTCTGTGAGGTCCAGGGCAGCTGCTTTCCTCATTGAGCTGTGTGTGTGTGTGTGTGTGTGTGTGTGTGTGTGTGTGTGTGTGTGTGTGTGTGTGTGTGTGTGTGTGTGTGTGTGTGTGTGTGTGTGTGTGTGTGTGTGTGTGTGTGTGTGTGTGTGTGTGTGTGTGTGTGTGTGTGTGTGTGTGTGTGTGTGTGTGTGTGTGTGTGTGTGTGTGTGTGTGTAAACTTTTTCAAGTCAAGGACCCCCAGTATTTGGCCGCGGACCCCCTTCTCAAAATATTTTGTTCCAGGGACCCCCAGAAGCAAAGATTTGAGTTACAAATGTTCGCTTTAAAAATATATATATATTTTTAAGGATTTTCACAAATATTCACGATTTTTCAAAAAGCAGATCTACAAGCTCGTAGCGCGGCACTCGGTGCCGCTCTACGAGCTTGTAGAATGTAGATCTGCTATTTTTGAATAGCCAAAGTGTAAAAATAATGCTATTTAGCTCAAATCTAAAAATGCGTTCCAGGTCTTAATGGGCTAAATGCTGGAAATTCAAACAGTACTTATGTTTCAATTTATCATTCTCATAAACAATAAGTGTGTTTTTATAGAACATGTGTAAACTGTAAGAGTTACACATTGATTTAACAGTGAGGATTGCACTGTGTGTATGAATTGAATACATGGCTGTACGTACGGGTCACTTTTACAGCGGTTCAGGTTCTTTTGGTGAAAGAAGCTGAAATGTGAGACTATATGGAGGAAGAAGTGGCTTTGTGTCCATACAGGCTAGACTGTCGGATCAAAGGAAGTTAAGCAAAGCTTAAAGCTTTTCTCTGTCACACCTTGTCCAGATCTGTGGGGATACAGGAAGGAGAGGTGTAAATAACACAGGAACCAGTCAGACTGTATATACGCTAGTTTTTCCAGAAAGTCAAACCTAAAGGTCATTACACACCGGCGATTATGCGAATATATACAAAATTCGGACTCGTCCCGAAAAATTTAAAGACGCTTTTTCGCTTCGCTTTTTCGCTCCATGGAAAGCTTGCATTGACTTTATAATGTTTAAAAAAAAAACATATTATTCGCATGAAAAAATGGCCTCCGGTGTGTAAAGGAGCTTAAGTCTTGTAGCCTATTAAGGACATCTCCATTAAAGAGGTGTTTGCCGAACGAAATAATGTTGATATTGCTTTGAAGTCATAGCTCCCACAGCCCTGCTCTGTGTGCTGGTCAACTGATCCTCTTTACTCCAACTCAACATTATTTACGTGGGTCTTTTGGTTTGGACTAGAGGCGGAAAAAAAAGAGGGGTCTTAATAATAGACCCCTGAGGACTCGGTCAATTAGAGATGAATGTCTTTTCTAAGTGAAAGATGTCCTTTTGGACACAGCAGTGTTTTCTGCTTTTGTAAACTGTGCTATAGTTGGTGTGCAACAGCATTTAACCCATTAAAACCGGGAAAGCATCTGTCATTTTAGATTTGAGCTATATAGCAACATTTTCCAGAAAACTCTTAGGGTTTAGAACAGCGGTTCATAAAAATAGCAGATCTACAAGCTCACAGTGCATCACTTAGTGCTACGCTTGTACATCTGATATTTTCAGTGTTTGAATTTCTTTTAACACAAATCTTCTCTTCTGGCCGTCCTTGGCACAAAACATTGTGTGATGGGGGTCCACGGCCAAATACATATCATTGTGGGGGTCCTTGTGGCACGAAAAAGTTGAGAACTGACTGATTTAGAAGGCATTTGTAGAATCGGCCTCAGGTCTTAACTCTTATACTGCCAAAAACGTTTATAAACGCAAAAAAAAACAAACAAACAAACAAACAACAAAAAAAATCTAAATGTATTCTTTATTTTTGGGGTTTTTCCGTTTTTCCGTTCTTCACAAAGAACCAGGAGATAACATTTTCCAAAAAGTTTCTGCTCCATTCACTTCAATGTTAAAAAATAAACGGAGAAAAAAATAACAGGTTTCCTATGTTTTACCTGGAAAGAGGTGGCAAACTATTTTTGAAAAACCCTGGCAGTGTAAGAGTTAATGGGTTAAAGTGCTCTGTGTTGTTTTCATAATGGAGTGACATGTTCAAAATGTTGATGAGTCACAGGGGTTGCAGTTTATGGAACTTAAGCCTCACAGGGGAGGGGGGGGGGGGGGGAGGAGGACAATGGCCTTCGGGATGTGAAGCCCCTGAAGTCTCTGTGTTTCACAAAAGATGCATCGCTCTGTTATTTCCTTGTTTTGGCACAACAGAAAACCCATGGCAGTTAAAAAGTTAACTTGGCACAGAGCCAGCGTTTGTTATCATTTTTAATCTGCGGCCACATTGTGTGTTCATCCACATTGTGTGTTCGTCCACATTGTGTGTTCGTCCACCTGCTGCCACTTCTCTCAATGCAAAACACATTTATAGCTCTACTTAAAGAGACAGTTTGTTCTGCTATCAATAATGCTAAATGGTGCATTTATATAGCGCTCCTATCCAAAGCACTTTACATAGATTGTGCACAGAGCACCGAAGTCTGATGTCATTTTCACATCCTACCTGGTTCGCGGTTTTCCACCCCCGTTCTGAATCCTCATAGACGTGTTTAATATCGCGTCAAATAAGAACTGTGTTCCAAAAATAAACAAATGACCCCGGCGGTTTGACTCTTATGGATATGAAGCATCAACTGACGGTGAGAAAACGATAATGTTACTTCTGCCGAATTAGTTACATTTTCGCCAGAAACAGACTGTATCAAATATAAGTGAGTGACTATCATAAACCATACAGAGCGCCTCCTCCCTGACAATATCGCCCAGACAGTTTGTTTATTTTTGGACCACAATTCTTATATGAGATGATTCTAAGATGACACAATGTTATTCTCCATAGAGAAATGACTTTACGAACCAGGGGATGAACGAGTGACGTCAGGACTTCTGTACTCTATCACATTCACCCATTCACACACTCATTCATACACCGATGGAGGAGGAAACCATGCAAGGCACCAACCTGCTCATCGGGAGCAATTAGGGGTTCAGCGTCTTGCTCAAGGACACTTCCACACTAACTCTGGGGGAGCCCGGGATCCAACTGGCAACCCTGCGGTTCCCATCCGGCCGCTCTACCCCTGCTATTTTTGAATAGCTAAAGAAATCTCAAGTGACACAGATGCGTTCCAGGTCTTAATGGGTTAAGACCTGAGGCCTTACAAATCAGTAGTTCTCACACTTTTAGATCTGCTATTTTTGATTAGCCAACGCACAAATAAAAAATAGCCACGGATGCTTTTACCGGTTTTTACATCATTGAGAATGAGGCAAACTATCAGAATCAGAATGCAACTTTAGACATTGCTCTACAATACATATCAGGAAGAGCTAGAATGGTACGGGGGAAAGAGAGAATGGAGAAGAAAGGAACACGGAACAATTCAGATAACAGGAAGGCAACAGTCAGATCAAATATACAAAGTCCAGTATAACCAGGCAGGTTGTGTTGCTGTAACTCCTTTCATTTCTTCAATCTTACAGGACAGTCAGTCAAGTGTCACACTCGGCAGAGACTGTGAATTCCAGGTCTCTGGAACCAGCCATCTATCTACTGTAGCTAGACTCTGGTTCTCTGGAACCAGCCATCTATCTACTGTAGCTAGACTCTGGTTCTCTGGAACCAGCCATCTATCTACTGTAGCTAGACTCTGGTTCTCTGGAACCAGCCATCTATCTACTGTAGCTAGACTCTGGTTCTCTAAGCACTGCTTCTCAAAGCAAAAAAGCCCCAAAAATATCTTTAAAAAAATAAAAATCTAATCAATTATTAGATTGATATGATATTCTAGGTACATAGGTGGATGGATAGATAGATAGATTGATTGATTGATAGAATACTTTATTAACAGTTTGCAAATAGTGCAGAACATGAAAGGGAGTAGCAAGGTAAGCCTCTCTTGTGAGGTTCTTGGCAAATGGGGGTCCGCAGCCATGGGGGTCCGCAGCCTATTGCTTTATCTTAACCATGGGGGTCCTTAACATGATAGTGTCTTTGGAACCACCGCCGCTGTAACAAAGCGGATCCAGGCCAGTGCTTTATCAAAGCCCCTGTTGGCCCGCTAGCTGCTGCTCTAGATAGGGAAGGACTTTAATCTGTGTGATTTGCCAACAAGCTGTGATGTTGTGACTCGGCCGTCCCGGGACCGGAGGCCAGCCTGCCTCCTCTCTCTCTCTCTCTCTCTCTCTCTCTCTCTCTCTCTCTCTCTCTCTCTGGGGGATTTACAGTCTATTACACTACATAATGGACTTTAATATCATTTGTTTGGCTTTGGGAAGAGACACAGTGTTGTGTTCTGCTCTCCCACAGCCACTCCTCTGAGGTAGAATATGTTTTGTCCATATCATTTAACAACCGCTTTCAAAACCTGCCGTGCCATTTATTTATTATAGGCAAAACGCTTAAACAAATAAATACATGTGCGTCATGCAACAGTGTGTCGTATGACACGGTATAAAATGGGGCTTAAGTGGTTTTACTCGCATGTAATGGAATTACTTTCATATTACCTAATAATTCACACAATGCTTTTGTGAATTACAAATTTTTGTTTTCTTTTTTTCCCCTCTCCTTATTTAGATGGATGCAGGATTTAATCGTTGCTCATTTGTGAGAAACGTCGACTCCTTCAAAGCGGATAGATAGACCACTCAGACCGCTTTTAGAAATAAAAATTCAACCGTCCTAATAAGTAACAGATGTTTTGTTGACTTTACTTTCTCTAGCACGCGACGTGTGTGTGTGTGTGTGTGCGCGTGCGTGTGTACGTGTGTGTGTGCGCACACACAATATTTCGTCTCCCTCAGGGTGAGCGAGCGAGACGGATGTCTTTCACACTTTAGATGAGACTGGAAAAGCACACATGGCCCGCTCCGCTACGCGTCCTGGCTGGGCCTGTAAATTATATATAATTCTTTTTTTTTTCTCTTTCTTTTCTGCAGCCGAGGCCAAAGAATCTGGGTCAGTGTCAAAGGCGGGAAAACAAAGCGCGTCTCGTACTAATATTATTGTAGGTAACATACGTGGTAATCCTGGAGCCACAGCCCATTATGTAATGACTGTGACAGGCCTACTCTAGACACGCCCCCCCCCTTTTTTTTAGTTTTTGAGCGTCCATAAGTGAAGCACTTAAAATATTCAGGAATTCTGGACACACAGAAAATAAGATGAATATTTCATATTAAATTCTATGGTCCGTGACATGGCAGGCTCTCTCAGCAGGGATTCAACAAAGCCCTATAAAAAGACCTCCAATTATTAGACCATACATTATCATTCAGCCCAGGAGGTTCTCTGACTCAACACCAGATTACTGTTTCTACTGACGTACCGGAACAGAGCTTTATGGTGAAAGAGTTTAGCCCACGTGACCCTTTCCTGTAAACCAGGGGTCTTCAACGTTTTTCAGGCCAAGGACCCCCTAGCTGAGAGAAAGAGGAAGCAGGGACCCCCCCACTACGTATTGTATTCATGTAAAAAAAAATACTTTGTAAACTTCACCATTGGCTCTGTACTTGGTCTGCTCTTTTTTCCATCCACACCAAGCCTCTCAAAAATAGCCGATCTACAAGCTTGTAGATCTGCTATTTCCGCCGTATGTTCCCCTCAAAATAGGGAGGGTTCAAGTGGTTAGTGGAAAAAAAAGTCCCTATCACACAAAGATTTGGCGGCCCCCCCCCCCTGTAGTGACTCTGAGGAACCCCCTAGGGGTCCCGCCGGACCCCCTGTCGAAGACCCCTGCTGTTAAGTATTCAGCTACGTGTGTGCAGATGTTGATTATGGTCAGGGGTGACATAACCTTTTTGATCTAGTACTCAGAAGAGCACCTGGAGATGTTACTTGGTGCTCACCAAATAATCTGTCCGGTGCCCCCCGGGCCGTTCTGTCAACGGGGGGGGGGGGTGCGTATGCGAGAAAAAATAACGCTTCACCGGTGCCCTGCTTCTAAATTCCGCCGTTTATTTTTTCCTTCACGCCGTTTGGTGCCCGCCCCAAGGTTGGTGCCCGCCCCAAGGTTGGTGCCCTGTGCTGCGCTGATTTTATCCGCCAAACAGCTGTTGGTGCGCGAAAGCGCTTCCCTTCGTCTGATGTGCCGCGCAGCATGCATTTTGACGAGTGCACCCCTGATTATGGTGAAAGACGACCAACTGTGATCTATATCCACATGTTTCCTATAGGGCGTTGTGGGCATCACTTCGACTGTCTATTTGATCAGGTGTCAAGGATCACATGGACAGGAAGTGATGCCCACCACAACACCCTATAGGAAACTTGTGGATAATCAATCAAAGTTCAGGCAGGCTGATGAATTGAACGCTACTGTACTGCACTTCCTCTCTTTAACTAAACCGGGGCTCTCTGCCAGCCAGTGTAATCCTATAAGTGTAATCATTGTGGTCAGGTCTCTCTTTCTCTCCTTTTCCCCTTCTTTCTCTCTCTCTCTCTCGCTCTCTCTCTCTCTCTCTCCATCTCTCTCTCTCTGGGTATACTCTCTCTAATGGGATTGCATCACCGGCCGCCTGGCAGCCCTCTCCAGATCTGGGGTAGTGGGTTATCAGCTGAGAAGCAACAGGAGCTGTGGGCAGTAAACCCAAGTGCTTGGTTTATGTTTATTAAAGGATCCCCATCAGAGACACATGAATGAGCCTCTAGTCTTCATGGGGTCCTGAACAAAGCAAATACAAAAACTGAACATACCAAATTAAAGTAAAACAAAACAACAATACAATTTAAATAAAAATGAATACAAAAAGACAAATTAACATTATAAACAGGGGTGCACATAACTGGTGCGCAGGTGCGCATGCGTCGTCAAAATGCATGCTGCGCGGCACATCAGACGAAGGGAAGCGCTTTCGCGCACCAACAGCTGGGACCGCTGGGACAGGAATTTACTTCCTGAAGCCAGACTCACACAATCACGCTAAAACACGTGTCGGCCCGATACGCTGTGTATCGGGAGAGGGGACGCATGCTGCACGTGATTGTGTGAGTGTGGCCTCGAATCCTGACACACAGACATAGTCAGTCGCACGCAGCACGCTGCTGGCTGTGTTGGAGGCACTCGTCACCGTGATGGTACCGTGATGGTGCAAAATATACCGTGAACGTCCCAATCTGGCGGATAAAATCAGCGCAGCACAGGGCACCAACCTTGTGGGGGGGCAACAAACGGCGTGAAGGGAAGAAAAAAAAACGGCGAAAAACGGCGGAATTTAGAACCAGGGCACTACAACATTGAAACGCACCGGTGAAGCGTCCTTTTTTCTTGCGCAGCAGTTACCAGAAGCCGCTCCTCTGGTGTTGTACCCATGTTCAGAAGTCATGTGTAACTGGTGAGCCAAGCTAGACGGCTTATTGGTGCTAATAATGTTCCACAGTAGCATTAGAGGACTCACCGATAATTTGTGTTCAACCATTAGCCATGCCAGCTAATACTTGTCCTGTATGAACGTCCTAGTGCCAGACGAGCTGCTTTATTCTGAGCTAGCCTCGCGTAGCCAGACTATATCACTGTGTGGATATGAGTCTGGTGCTTCTATGAGGACGTTTTTTCCCCCCCAAGGGGCGGTATCAAAAAAAATGGCCCTCGACGCAATTGGTTAGACCTACAACCAACTACCAATTACAGTCTCCCATATTCGAATACTGGGCTCTGATTGGTCACTCACGTCTTCTGGAGCAGGAAATGGATTCTCTATGGAGCGGTGCCAGACACAAATCACAGAGTGCAATTTGTTTTTGCACTCGCAGATCCGTCTGGTCCCAGGATAATTCTGAGCAACCTGTAACTTTTTCAAATCAGATTTTGTAGCTGACGACCAGATTACAGTAGCCTCGCGTAGCCAGACTATATCGCTGCATGGATATGAGTCTGGTGCTTCTATGAGGAAGTTTTTTTCCAAGCGGCAGGATAAAAACAATGGCTCTCGACGCAATTCGTTAGACCTACAACCAACTACCAATTACAGTCTCCCATATTTGAATACTGGACCCTGATTGGTCACCTAAGACTTCGGGAGCAGGAAATGGATTCACAACGGAGCGGTGCCAGACCCAAATCGCAGAGGGCATTTTTTTTTTTTTTTGCACTATCAGATTTGTCTGGTCCCAGGCTGAGATTACAGGGCAGTATTCTAAATTAGACCGAACCAAAGAATGAATAAGTGATTTCATCATAGAGGGAGTGATGAAAGCAGAACACTTCTTAGTCATACCGATTCCTCTCTTCTGGATCCCAGCCCTAAGTGTGTCGGGTAGAAACCAATGTATGGAGCATCTACTATAGCCTCCAGTCCAGTCCGTTACCAGAGAGCGTCCATCCACGGCCCTCACCACCAGGTGTGAGGCCGCCAGTTATAAGCATTTCCTGTTAGCCTGCAGCTTCCTGTCCTTCATTACCGTATCCTCCCTCCCTCAGCACCTGGTCTGATCGCAGATATTTACAAACACCATTACTGTAGTGTGACTGTGGCTTTGTGTGAACACACTCAATAAACAATTACAGGACTTGTTCTCATCGCATGGTGGTCAACTTCCTGTTTATTTTAGTTGCTTTTTTTTCCTTCTTTTTTTTTTAAGGCAGCTATGGTTTTATTGCAGCCATTCTACACTTGTTGTGGTTTATTTTATGATCGATTTAAATGTAACTGTGTTGGTGGGTAGCCTATCATTTACTCAGTCTAGTACCTCCTATCTTGTTCAGGTATTTACAGATAGAGGATGATCGGTGGATATTCTGCTGCTCCACTTCAAAATCCATATTTATTCTTTTCTTTCCCGCAGCACTCAGGCAGCTTATTAACCACTTTCAACCTGGCGTCCCTATTTTTGGCCTTTTCATTATAACATAACATTGTGTAAATGTTATCAGGCAGATAACTCACAAATATATTGAACCAATGTTATAGAATGAGAATACAATGTGGATGTAATGTTTGATCCTGGCGTTCAGGCTCTGCTACATGTGTCCCCCTGCTCAGCACAATTAGACAACCATCTTTAACCATTAAGAGCAGGGAGACAGATATACAGTAACACAACCCTCCCCTGGGGAACAGAACCAATAGCAGAGCCCACTGGTGGTGCTGGGGTGGTGGTGGGAGCAAACAGCCGCATAACAAAACCAGGCACAGATACAGCGGAAGAGACGCAGATTTAGGTGAGCTTAAAGGTTTCATGACGTTCAGTTTTACCACACATTAAAAGTCTTTGTCATGGTCCTTCAAACGTGTATAAAATGTTTTAACAAAAAAATCCACTCCAGTGATCCATGGCAGGTGTTTTTCTCTCACATTTCTAAAGCCTTTTCAACTGCAATGAAAAGAGGAAATCTTTGCCTGCGGGTGTCGCTGTTGAGGGATTTTGCCTGTCAATCACCGCCTCTGCTCCGCTGTATACACTCACTTAGTAATGAGCAGTGTAACCTCTCGAGTGTATACTGCCTGAACTACAGTAACCTCGCAAGCTATTTTGAAATATTTGTAACCTTTTTCAATGATAAAATAAAATAATAACAACGATTTAAATGGTTAAAGGCTTTGTTTTAATGTAGAATGTCAGAGTAAAGTGCAACTTGAATCTTGCCTCCTACCAAGGGCCGACCAACTTTATTTAAGGGCCCGTAAACATTGTGCCTCACAGGAGAATAGAAGCTAGGGAAGGACGGGCTGAAGTGATGCTTCTGCTCCATGACCATCCTGGGCGATGAGGAGTTGGGAACAAAACGGGCCATAGGGGGTTTTCCCCCATGCGCCCCAGTGCTAAAACGTTGATGCCAGTTGTTTCTTGTTACTTTTATAGATGGCTATCACAATGATTCAAGCCCTCTGGTTGCTTTTAAACATTCCAAGCTCCCAACTTGGAGAAGCTTTGCCCGGACTGTGCCAACACAGGACCTCATAAAGACCCAGGCTTTTGAGAGAACTGATTACTGAGGGGGGGGGGGGGGGGGCTCTGAAAGGCCCTTCTCTCTATCCATTTTATGGACAGAGGTAGGGGTGATTCATCTCTGCTTCAGAGCCAGGTTTCAGCTGTGTCTCCATTGGCCACAGACATCGGTACTCTACTCTTCCATAGTGGAATATATATAATAATAATACTAATA
>NC_137618.1:1693803-1776574 GCF_963280865.1 Gymnoscopelus braueri | reverse complement strand
GTGTCAGACATTATAATGCTTGTGTGTGTGAATCATCTACCACACATATCACAGCCTTTTTGTTTATTGAAATGCATATCCAAAAGCAGCAGAAAGTGCATAAAGATGTCACCACAGCAGCTTTGTGTTTTCACTCTGTACCAGTGTGGCAGTGGTGTAAAGTAACTAAGTACATTTACTCAAGTACTGTACTTAAGTACAGTTTTGAGGTGTTTTTTACTTTACTGGAGTATTTCCAATTTTCTGTGCTTTTCTATTTCTACTCCACTACATCTCAGAGGCAAATATTATACTTTTACTCCACTACAATTATTAGAAAACTTTAGTTACTAGTTACTTTTTGATTATTTTGATTTTTTTCAATTACAAAACATACCACTTCAGCCCTATGTATATTTTGGACATTCTGAAAATAGCCGATCTACAAGCTCACAATGCGTCGCGTTGTGAGTCTCCTGACTCATTGTGAACTTGTAGATCTGCAAATTTCTTTTTCATACATTTGACACTTTTGAAAACTTGCAAAATGGGACATTGTGCATAATGAGTCATTTCTACTTTTGGTACTTTAAGTACATTTTGATACCAATACTTTTGTACTTTTACCAAGTACATTTTGACTTCCAGGCTTTTACTTATAACAGAGTATTTCTACTTTGCAGTATTGATACTTTTACTTAAGTAAAACATTAGAGAGAGAGAGAGAGAACAATGGTGGATGAGCGCATGGGTGCTGAGCCGTGGCCCCTCTTGTTTCAACAGCAGACCCGGGGGGTTTGTGGGACAGCAAAGCCCCCGGTATCAAGGCGCTCAATGTGCTCTAGGCCTCTCTTTTATCTCCGGCACTATAGGTCCAGGATTACCAAACCCACAGGAGACGATCAGAGAACACTGACTGGACGTCAAAAACTGCCGCCGCCAGCAGGGTCTTTGTCTCCGCACGCCCTCTGCCCCACATCTATACCCTCTGCCCCACATCTATACCCTCTGCCCCACATCTATACCCTCTGCCCCACATCTATACCCTCTGCCCCACATCCATACCCTCTGCCCCACATCTATACCCCTCTGCCCCACATCTATACCCTCTACCCCACATCTATACCCTCTGCCCCACATCTATACCCTCTGCCCCACATCTATACCCTCTGCCCCACATCTATACCCTCTGCCCCACATCTATACCCTCTGCCCCACATCTATACCCTCTGCCCCACATCTATACCCTCTGCCCCACATCTATACCCTCTGCCCCACATCTATACCCTCTGCCCCACATCTATACCCTCTGCCCCACATCTATACCCTCTGCCCCACATCTATACCCTCTGCCCCACATCTATACCCTCTGCCCCACATCTATACCCCTCTGCCCCACATCTATACCCTCTGCCCCACATCTATACCCCTCTGCCCCACATCTATACCCCTCTGCCCCACATCTATACCCTCTGCCCCACATCTATACCCTCTACCCCACATCTATACCCTCTACCCCACATCTATACCCTCTGCCCCACATCTATACCCTCTGCCCCACATCTATACCCCTCTGCCCCACATCTATACCCTCTGCCCCACATCTATACCCTCTACCCCACATCTATACCCTCTACCCCACATCTATACCCTCTGCCCCACATCTATACCCTCTGCCCCACATCTATACCCTCTGCCCCACATCTATACCCTCTACCCCACATCTATACCCTCTGCCCCACATCTATACCCTCTGCCCCACATCTATACCCTCTGCCCCACATCTATACCCCTCTGCCCCACATCTTTACCCTCTGCCCCACATCTATACCCTCTGCCCCACATCTATACCCTCTGCCCCACATCTATACCCCTCTGCCCCACATCTATACCCTCTGCCCCACATCTATACCCTCTGCCCCACATCTATACCCTCTGCCCCACATCTATACCCTCTGCCCCACATCTATACCCTCTGCCCCACATCTATACCCTCTGCCCCACATCTATACCCTCTACCCCACATCTATACCCTCTACCCCACATCTATACCCTCTGCCCCACATCTATACCCTCTGCCCCACATCTATACCCTCTGCCCCACATCTATACCCTCTACCCCACATCTATACCCTCTGCCCCACATCTATACCCTCTGCCCCACATCTATACCCCTCTGCCCCACATCTATACCCTCTGCCCCACATCTATACCCTCTGCCCCACATCTATACCCTCTGCCCCACATCTATACCCCTCTGCCCCACATCTATACCCTCTGCCCCACATCTATACCCTCTGCCCCACATCTATACCCTCTGCCCCACATCTATACCCCTCTGCCCCACATCTATACCCTCTGCCCCACATCTATACCCCTCTGCCCCACATCTATACCCTCTGCCCCACATCTATACCCCTCTGCCCCACATCTATACCCCTCTGCCCCACATCTATACCCCTCTGCCCCACATCTATACCCTCTGCCCCACATCTATACCCTCTGCCCCACATCTATACCCTCTGCCCCACATCTATACCCTCTGCCCCACATCTATACCCCTCTGCCCCACATCTATACCCTCTGCCCCACATCTATACCCTCTACCCCACATCTATACCCTCTACCCCACATCCATACCCTCTACCCCACATCTATACCCTCTGCCCCACATCTATACCCTCTGCCCCACATCTATACCCTCAAAATCTCAGCCAATCAGGAGAAAGTCCCCATTTTTAAGCTTCATTTTTATAGTGTTCCAGTTCCAATTTTGCCTGCTAATTTCTTAGTGTCATCACTTCCAATTTCACTTGTTTAATCTATATCCTGATTGAGTTCTCTATCCTGATTGGATAAAATTGGAAATGAAACAAATGCATTTTCTGTTTAATAAAGAGCTGGAGAGACAACGAGACTCCTTTAACTGAACAAACACTCTATAGCAATGAGTACTCACACATCACAATATAAAGCTATTTAACACTTATTTTAACCAAAGAAAATCACTTACCCTACCTTAAGACCTGAGGCGATTCTCAAAAATGTTTTCTAAATCCTAACAGATTTTTGAAAAAAAATATAGAAAACATTTTTTCACGATTTTTCAAAAATAGCAGATCTACAAGCTCATAGCGCGGCACCGAGTGCCGCGCTATGAGCTTGTAGATCTGCTATTTTTGAATAGCCCAAAGAAATCTAAAGTGACACAGATGCGTTCCAGGTCTTAATGGTTTAAACAGGGGTCTTCAACAGGGGGTCGGGGACCCCTGAGGGGGTCCTCAGAGTTACCACGGAGGGGGGGGGGGCAAATCGTTGTGTGATAGGATAATCTTTTTTTTTAAAACATTAACCACTTGAACCCTAGCATCCCTATTCTGAGGGTATCTTTATAGCCAAAAATAGCAGATCTACAAGCTTGCGCGAGGCGTTGTGAGCTTGTCGTTTGGCTATTTTCTGCAAAGAAGGTTTTGGTGTAGGGGGGAAAAAAGAGCAGACCAAGCACACGTTTTCTAAGTATTGAGGGTTCTTTAAGTGGTTCAGGAGGTGGTTCAGGAGGCCAAAAGAGGAGGTAGTGCCATTTTGCCGTTAGACAGCCGCCCCCCCCCCCCCCCCCCCTGTTCTTGTACATATTTTTCTTCCCCCTTTTTTTCTTTTTTTGTTGTACATAGTGTAATTTTTTTTGTATTGATATTCAAACTGTGGTGCCACTATATATGTCGATGAATTGAATACCAAGGCCCTCATTGGAAACAAGTCCGCAAGGACTTTCATGAACGGACCTGCTAGACAAAGTATTTCAAATGTAACTGTGCTGTTTTACATGTTTTGCCTAATAAAATATTCAATCAATCAATGGTTAACTGTCTGAAAATACACATTAACACGAATCCAACACAACACTGTCTTTTTTTCTTTTTTTTTTATCCCACGATTTTGTAACCCTATTTTTTACACCCAGTGCCAATTGTCTATGTAATCCTGGGCACTACCTTCCCTCTGCCAACCTAGGGAGGCCAGGGCCGAGCTCATGCCTCCTTCAATGCATGAGAGCCAACTGACCTTCTTGTCACCTGACAGGGGAGAGTTTCCCTGGTTGGACGTAGCGCGTGGAAGGAACACGTTATTCCAACCAGTTCCCTTCCCCTCCATCAGGCGCCCCGGCTGGCCAGGGGGAGGCAGTATAGAGACCAGGATTACTGCATGTTTTTG
Organism: Gymnoscopelus braueri; assembly: GCF_963280865.1. Taxonomy (NCBI): domain Eukaryota; kingdom Metazoa; phylum Chordata; class Actinopteri; order Myctophiformes; family Myctophidae; genus Gymnoscopelus; species Gymnoscopelus braueri. Next base: position 1,772,383 of record NC_137618.1, on the reverse strand, counting down.
TGAGGGTACCTACCCTAGGAGACACGGGGAGAACATGCAAACTCCACACAGAAAGGCCCTTTCGCCAACCCCACCTAGGGTGTGGGCACTGATGACGCGGAGGAGAGAACACGCCCCTAGCGCCCACTGCGTCCCCTGCGGGAATCGAACCCAGGACCTTCTAGCTGTGAGGCGACAGCACTACCGACTGTGCCACCGTGCCCCCAACACTACACTGTCAAAACAAGTCTATGAAGCTGAAATCTATGAAAAAGTTTAATCTGCAACACAATTGTATACAATATGTAGTGGGGGGGGGTCCCGGCTTTTTCCGCTGCTTTTGCGTGATTCTCTCGTATGACGAAGCGGGGCATTAATGTACAAAAATAAATACATAAAGAAATTATGGAGATTCTGCCCCGACAGCAACGATGTCACACTGAGTCTACACATGAAACATCCTGGGATCCCCCGGTCGCTTCAGAGTGTTTCTTTAGATTCACGAGGTGCTCATGGGCACACGGGAGCGGACCCCTCGAGCACAGCGGACGTCCACAGGTCAAGTGCAAAGTCCCCCCCCCCCCGCCGCCACCCCCCCACACACCCCTTCCCTTATGTAATCCCCCAGAGGAATATGTCCGGCCCCCACACAGCTGAGCAAGGCAGAGCGTATATAGAGCCAATCAAATGGTCCCATGCAAGTCCTCCGGCTGGGACTCAAACCACCGCTGAACAAACATGTTCCTCTTCCCCGGAGTTTGTTTTTGCGTCGGCGCTAAGTTTAGCTCTTGTTTGTTATTGGCTGATCAGAGAAGGAGCTTCTCTGGAGAGTTTTCCTGTCACAATTACTAAAGGGGTCCGAGCACAGGATGAGGGACACTTTGTGATTTATTTATTTATTTTCCTCTACATTCCTTAAACCAGGCCACAAAAAAAACAAAACAAGCAAGAAATGTACATGAATTAAAGTTCTCAGCCACCTTGACTGATTTCAGCCGGTTGGATTCCATAAAAACTGGATTAACCATTTGACTGCCAATCACGTAGATCTACGCGAACCGATTTAAAGCCGCCACGTGCCAATCGCGTAGATCTACGTGAAGTGGAAAAAAGAAAAAAAAAAAAGACCAAGGAGATATGATTAGTTGAAGATCTAGACTCCTATCCACTTCCTTGTTAACTTAAAACTTAAAAAGTCTATATTTCGGCTCCTGAGTACTTTTTTTTCCAATGCATGCTTAGAGGCGTCTTCCAATGAACATGCATGGTCTGAGAAATGTCATGAAAGCAAAGGTTAACTCTTTCAATGCCATGCTTATTTATGGAATTTTGGTGCCACAACCAAAATTAATTGTAAAAAAAAAAGTGCTTAGGAGCCGAGATACAGCCTTTTTCAGTAAAAAGTTAAACAAGAAGTGAATGGAGCAGCAAATCTTCAAATCATCATATATTGGGTTCTGAAAATTTTTTTCAAAAAAAAAAAAAAATGACGTATTTGACGTAGTGTGGCACACGGGGCGTCAGGCCTCATGACGTATTTGACGTATTGTGGCACTGAAAGAGTTAATGCATCAAATCTGTGATTTCTTCAACTGGTTGGCTGTATATGGAATAGCAGCAACATTTAGTTTAGAATGATAATACTGTACCTAAACATCATCATTAAACGGATATTTCACTTTATTTTTTATTTTCATGTCATTTTATCGTCTACTCAGGCTTTTGGGAGCACCCCGGACAGTTTTTAAGTTGCTTGATTCAGTATTTAGATATTTGATATTAATTTTATCAGACACGCCCCCTTCCTAATACGTGAGGAGACTTGTGTTCTTTCAATTATTTTTTTCATTTATTTTTTAAATTTATTTTGGAGAAAAAAAAATAGAATAAAATGTTTTAAATAAATAAAGAAAGGTAATTGAAAAAATATTAGGAGGGCAGTATGAGTCAACAGAACCAAGGACGGGTGTTTTTAATGAATCTGTCATGTTAAAAATGGAGTTTGAAGTTATAATGGGTTTGTATAGGAAGGGGGCGTGTCTGATAAAATTAATATCAAATATCTAAATACTGAATCAAGCAAATTAAAAACTGTCCGGGGGGCTCACAAAAGCCTGAGTAGACGATAAAATGACTTCTTTGTTTTAAGTGAAATATAAACTTACAGTCATGCGATTTCATTTAGCTTTATTCCATGAATGTGCGTACAGTACGTCTGATGTGTGACGTGCTTCTTCCCTTCTTTCCCGCTCCATTGTCTGTCCATAGGGGTGGACAGACAGTAGCAGCCAAGATGGAGGTGAAGACGTCACTTCTGGACAACATGATCGGGGTGGGCGACATGGTCCTGCTGGAGCCCCTGTCTGAAGACTCCTTCATCGAGAACCTGAGGAACCGCTTTGACCACAACGAGATCTACGTAAGTCCCATCGTGCTCTACATGCATTTGAGTTAAATACTTGCGTTCGTTGACCCCCGTGGGGAAGAATGTGCATTTATAATCCATCCTAAGTATTGGGAGCAGTGGCACCGGGCAGCTACTGGTCTCTAACATGTGAGGACACTGGTCCCTAACATGTGAGGACACTGGTCTCTAACATGTGAGGACACTGGTCTCTAGCATACAGAGGACACTGGTCTCTAGCATACAGAGGACACTGGTCCTTAACATGTGAGGACACTGGTCTCTAACATGTGAGGACACTGGTCTCTAACATGTGAGGACACTGGTCTCTAACATGTGAGGACACTGGTCTCTAACATGTGAGGACACTGGTCTCTAGCATACAGAGGACACTGGTCTCTAGCATACAGAGGACACTGGTCTCTAACATGTGAGGACACTGGTCTCTAACATGTGAGGACACTGGTCTCTAGCATACAGAGGACACTGGTCTCTAGCATACAGAGGACACTGGTCTCTAACATGTGAGGACACTGGTCTCTAACATGTGAGGATACTGGTCTCTAGCATAGAGAGGACACTGGTCTCTAACATGTGAGGACACTGGTCCTTAACATGTGAGGACACTGGTCTCTAGCATGTGAGGACACTGGTCCCTAACATGTGAGGACACTGGTCTCTAGCATAGAGAGGACACTGGTCCCTAACATGTGAGGACACTGGTGTCTAGCATAGAGAGGACACTGGTCTCTAACATGTGAGGACACTGGTCTCTAACATGTGAGGACACTGGTCCCTAACATGTGAGGACACTGGTCTCTAGCATACAGAGGACACTGGTCCTTAACATGTGAGGACACTGGTCTCTAACATGTGAGGACACTGGTCTCTAACATGTGAGGACACTGGTCCCTAACATGTGAGGACACTGGTCTCTAACATGTGAGGACACTGGTCCTTAACATGCGAGGACACTGGTCTCTAGCATACAGAGGACACTGGTCTCTAACATGTGAGGACACTGGTCTCTAACATGTGAGGACACTGGTCTCTAGCATACAGAGGACACTGGTCTCTAACATGTGAGGACACTGGTCTCTAACATGTGAGGACACTGGTCTCTAACATGTGAGGACACTGGTCTCTAGCATACAGAGGACACTGGTCTCTAACATGTGAGGACACTGATCCTTAACATGTGAGGACACTGGTCTCTAACATGTGAGGACACTGGTCTCTAACATGTGAGGACACTGGTCTCTAACAAGTGAGGACACTGGTCCCTAATAGAGGATCACGGTTTTAGCCACAGTTTGGGTGTATTTCGGTCAATCAAATGTAATTATTAATTAATATTGGATAAACTGCGGGTGAAATAATGCGGGAATTAAGAATCTATCTACACTCCTATTATAGCTTTTAAAAAGCACAAAATCTTAATTAAGTATTAATTAATTAATTGCGTCATTTTACATCAGGCACAAATTAGCCGCCTACTGCACGTTGCTTTGCCGGCAAGGGGTCTTTGTACCGCAGGCAGCCAGTGTTGCCAGATTTTGCGAGAGAAATAAGCAGCCAGGTCTATGAAAACAAGCCTAAAATAAGCGCCAAACAAGCCCAAAAGTCGCTTATAAAAAGCAGACATCTCAACAAAAAGTGAAAGTGATTGAATGAACACAATGAAGATTGAGGGCTTGCAATGCGACGCGTTTTGAGCTTGTAGATCTGCAATTTTTGCTATTTTTGAATTGGAATCCTGAAAAGTAACATTTGTATTTAATTTCAAACGCATTTAGTTATACTTATGTTAACTTTAGGAACTTAAATGCAAATACATTGGACATAAACAGGACAAATAGTCATTAAGCTACTAATATAGACTGAAGTAATTAAAGCGGGTCATGTTTGCATGTTTGGAATCATAACAGCTGAAATCAATAATATATCACTATTCTGATATTAAACATTAAGTGAAGGTGGGGGCCGCATGTGGCCCATGTATGCTCTAGTCTACACAGTTGGATGGGTGTGAGGCAGCAGTGATATAACCACGAGCCACCCCCCTGCCGACTGAGTTAAAAATGCTATAGCTGACTTCTTCTGTGTTCTCCTGACTGAGAGCCTGTCATCATCCTCTTCCTCCACCCTTCTTTCTTTTGTTTATTCCCATGTTCCTGAGAGACATCCCTGAGGGAGGTTCTCTATTGTTCCTCCGCCTCATTTTAGACCCGGTCATAGTAGAATACAGTGGCCCAAATGCAGCGACCGCCCCCCACCCCCCCCCCCCCCCTCCCCACGACCACAGTCACCCAACCAGTCAATACATCACATCACTGAGGAATGCAGATGATGTTCTCAAATGAGGCAGAACATCCAGAACTTCAGGGATGATGAGATTCACTGCGACTGACTGACTGACTGACTGACTGACTGACTGACTGGCTGTTTCCCTCTCTGGGGGCCGGAGGGGGGGGGGGCTGGTTTGAGCGGCGGAGAGAGAGAGAGAGAGAGAGATCCCTGGATCAGAGCGTTTGGCTTGGAGCTCTTCTGGAACGCTCTGACTGAACAGACATCAGCCCAGATGATGATTACAGCTCTTTGCTCTGGTAGTCGTTGGCCCGTGGAGCTGCAGCTGAATGACATCACCGCACGGAGCTGTGATTGGCCGGGCGCTATATGCGCTTGAGCCGTGTGTGTGTGTGTGTGTGTGTGTGTGTGTGTGTGTGTGTGTGTGTGTGTGTGTGTGTGTGTGTGTGTGTGTGTGTGTGTGTGTGTGCGTGTGCGTGTGCGTGTGCGTGTGCGTGTGCGTGTGCGTGTGCGCGTGCGTGCGTGCGTGCGTGCGTGCGTGCGTGCGTGCGTGCGTGCGTGCGTGCGTGCGCGCGCTTCAGATGCCCTCAAATTTTCTCTCCAAAACAAGAAGAAAAGGTAGACTTAATGCTTCCATCTCAGACTCTGCCCTTGGCCCCGGTCCGGCTGTGGCACTAGATCCAGGAAATGACACTCACACAGGGAAGGCAGTTTTAAAGCCTACAGTAGGTCTGTTACAGACTCTTGCCTGGGATTTCTTTCCATGACACTGTTTTGGTACATTTAACTTGTTGGGCTACATCCTTTAATGTTTGATGTTGCTTTTTAAAATCATGCAGCATCAGCAGCATGCATGCACACTTCAGTGCACACTACTGTCTTACTGCATGTGAAGTGGAAGTGCAGACTGGCCTCTTTGTGGGAAAAGGTCAATCAAAATATTGTATAATTCGGTCAAGTGTACAGTGGTGGAAAAAGTACTCGCATGTTTTACTTAAAGTTATACAGTGCAGGTCCACAAATAACGATTTTTAGCAGCCTCTGCTGGTCATTACCGTCACTGCAGGCCGTTTGTTTATTCCTCTGTTACCCAGAATTCCATTTGTTTTCACCGGAAGACGGAAGCGTTTCAAAAAGCGTTCTTTTAATTGTTTTATACGATCTGTGGATCGTTTCTCTTAGCCAGTGAAGCTTTAGTTACCGTGAGCTGTGTTTTCTTTTTCTGTTGTTTTTCGACCTTCAAATCATACAATCTCTTAAAATCAGCGTGAATTTCCCTTTTGTTATTAGCGCGGTAGTTCCTGGCCAAACAGGAAACCTGTGTGGTAGTTCCTGGCCAAACAGGAAACCGGTGCATTTCCGCCTCCGTTTTTCCGGCCAGATGACGTCATTTTCGCGGGAAAGGCTCACCGAGCCACCGTTCAATAGAAAATATATAAATAAAAGGCTTTCGGGGGTGAAATTCATGGAGTGGGTGTTGTGAAACTTTTGCCACTCAAAAAAGATATACAATTTAACTTTAGTTTTGTTGAAAAAGTTACCTAGTATTACTTTAAAGGAGGAGTTCGCCCAAAAAATTACATATTTTCTATCAATTGCACACCCCATGAAGCCTTGAATTCATGGATTTATTTTTGTTTTTGTGGCAATCTAAGCCAATAATTTGATGACCGGGTGTGTATCCGGTAGGAGACACAAATAATCTACTTTGTGTCTCCGACCTACCGGAAACATTAGCCGGTAGGAGACGGGAATCAAATTATTGGCTTAGGAATGCCACAAAAACAAAAATAAATCCATGAATTCAAGGCTTCATGGGGTGTGCAATTGATAGAAAATAAGTAATTCTTTGGGTGAACTACTCCTTTAAGTAAAAGTATCAATACTGCAATGTAGAACAACTACTCTGTTACAAGTGAAAGTCTGGAATTCAAAATGTACTTGAGTGAAAGTACAAAAGTATTGACATCAAAATATACTTAAAGTACAAAAGTAAAAGTACTCATTGTGCATAAAGTAAAAATGTAAAAAGAAATCTTTTGAAAATAGCCGATCTACAAGCTCACAATGTGTCGCCTCGCGACGCATTGTGAGCTCGTAGATCTGCTGTTTTCAAATGGCCCAAATGTATTTATGGCTGAAGTGGTTGGTGTGTGTTTTGCGATAATAATCAAAGTCTAAAAAGTAACTAAAGTTTTCAAAGAGTTGTAGTGTAAGTAAAAGTACAATATTTGCTTCTGAGATGTAGTGGAGTAGAAGTAAAAGTGCTGACAACTGGAAATACTCCAGTAAAGTAAAAAAAACAATCTAAAAATTGTACTTAAGTACAGTACTTGAGTAAATGTACCTCGTCACTTTACACCACTGCAAGTGCATAACGGCAGCATTTGGATGGCACAAGCTGCACCTCAAGACGGTGACCAGGCAACAAAACATACGGAAGCCTATATTTATCCACTAAATCTGACGCATCATTCCTCAGTGACATATGATTCCTTTTTCTCCCCCTAGTGTATCATATAACAGCCAGAACAAGACACATGGCTTTGTTTTCCAGACGGCCACACAGTGGATTGTGTATCTACAGGGGTCTTCAACAGGGGGTCCGGGACCCCTAGGGGGTCCTCAGAGTTAATACAGGGGGTCCGCCGAATCTTTGTGTGATATGATCAATTATTTTTTTACTTTAACCACTTGAACCCTAGCATCCCTTTTCTGAGGAGAACTTTAGCCAAAAAATAGCAGATCTACAAGCTCACTACGCGAGGCGTAGTGAGCTATTAGATCGGCTATTTCTTGGCAAAGTTATAGGTGTAGAGGGGAAAAAACGAGCAGCAAAGGTTTATCTGAAACACAATTTTAAACAATAGGCCTATAGAGGGGGGTCCCTGCTTCATCTCTCTCTCTCTCAGCTAGGGGGTCCTTGGCCTGAAAATGTTGAAGACCCCTGGTGTAGCAGATAAAAAACGCCATGGGAATTCAAACACAATGTGGGTCTCCCTCCCTGCGATCTGTCGCTCCACTTCTTAGCGTCTGACTTCACCCTAGTTTGATGAGCAAAGCATAAACGGTGGGATCAGATGTCTGTTCCTGTCAGGCGGCTGCGATGTCTCCCCGTGAGTTCACTGCTTCACTGTCTGGCCTCAAGCTCTTGGTATTTGGAAGCTACAGTAGAACAACCATCCACCATAACCATCATCATGTCTGGATTGAGAGGTTTTTTTTTGCGACGAGGAAGTCCCTGTTCTTCTTTTCCATGCGAGCTTTGTAATTACAAACTCCTGCAGGCAGACCTGCCCCCCCCCACCCCCTGTAATTTACTCATCAGTTTTCGACTTCATTCCTCCGTTTACAAACAATGTCAACGGTAGTTTTACAGTGTGATGGTTAAAGGTAGGGTAAGTGATATTCTCTGGTTAAAATGGTTAAATAGCTCTATATTCTGATAGTACTCGTTGCTATAGAGTGTTTGTTCAGTAACGGGAGTCTCCATGTCTCTCCAGGTCTTTTTTTTCTCTCCAATTTTATCCAATCAGGACAGAGAACTCAGACAGGGTACAGATTAAACAAGTGGAATTGGAAGTGATGACACAAGTAAATGAGTAGACACAATTGGAACAAAATTGAAGCTGATAAATGGGTACTCTCTCCTGATTGGCCTGATTGTATTTTCTGTTTATTAAAGAGCTGGAGAGACAGAGAGACTCCTGTTACTGAACAAACACTCTATAGCGATGATTACTACAATTAGAACATAGCGCTTTAAAGGAGTAGTTCACCTAAATAACTACGTATTTTCTATCAATTACACACCCCATTCATGGATTTTTTAAAGTTTTTGTCACATTCATAAGACAATAGTTTAATGACCGGCGGTCTGTCTGGTAGGAGACTCAAAGAGTCAGCTTTCAGTCTCCTAACGGATACATAAGCATCTTTCCGCGGGTGATCAAATTATTGGCTCAGGAATGCGACAAAAACTAAAAGATCTCCATGAATTCAATGCTTCATGGGGTGTGTAATTGATTGAAAATAAGCAATTTTAAGCAACACTTTTGTTTTAACCAGAACATATCACTTACTCTACCTTTAACAAGGTACCTCCATGTTTTCTTTGACATGGCTCAAGGCATGGTTCCCATCCATCATACTTCAGTCCCATTGTACAGTTGAGACGTTATATCACGGATCCGTATAACCCCCCCCCCCCCTGCCTCATTTCATGACAACAATGATGTCTGCTCTAAGAAGTATGGCCTTATTGCCACGCCACAGGTAACTATATCTTTAATCCATTAAGACCAGGAACGCGTCTGTCACTTAAAAATAGCAGATCTACAAGTTACAAAAATAGCAGATATACACTTACTCAAATCTTTGCTTCTGGGTTGTTGTTTTTTTGGTGCAGATTTACAAGCTCGTAGCGTGGCACTCGCTGCCGCGCTATGAGCTTGTAGATCTGCTATTTTTGAATAGCCCAAAGTATAAAATAATGGTTATAGCTACAAATCTAAAATAACACAGTACACAGTATGTGTTCCAGGATTGAATGGGTTAATCAGCAGATGATAACAACATATGTTTAAAAAATCTATATATTTTAATGCCTAGTTTTGCACGTATTCTTATCTAACCGCAGTCAGGAGCTAAGGCTCTCCCACTCAACCCACCACGTGTGTGTTTGCATTACGGCACACACACCTCAAAAAGGTCCCGTTCCGCCGCCCTGTGTACTTCTCAACAATAGGCCCGTGGGAGGTGGCGGCGTTGCCATGGGATAGAGGCCAGGCTCGCCGCTTGTCAGAGAGGGTTATGCAACGGCCATTATCATGGAGAGAGAGAGAGATGGAGAGAGAGATGGAGAGAGCGAGAGCGAACGGTTTCGATTGATGGCTGACAGTGCAGCCGGGGCTCTCTTGTCTGTTGAGTGAGGGGGAGGAGGAGGATGATGATGATGATGATGATGATGAAGAAGACGGTGGTGGCAACATGTGCTTTCAGAAGTACTTTAACCGACTGCTGTTGTCCTCCGCCGTTCAGAAGTCACGACCTGCGTGAACGTTGCATAATGGTAAATGGTAAATGGACTGCGCTTTTATAGCGCTTTTCTCCAAAGCGCTTTGCAGTGTATTTCACGTTCACCCATTCACACACCGACGGAGGAAACCATGGAGCCGGCACTGGCTCAGGGGTAGAGTGGCCGGGTAGAGTGAACTGGAAACCGCAAGGTTCCCAGTTCGATCCCGGGCTGGGGCGCTCCCCCAGAGTTAGTGTGGAAGTGTCCTTGAGCAAGACACTGAACCCCTAATTGCTCCTGATGAGCAGGTTGGTGCCTTGCATGGTTTCCTCCGCCATCGGTGTATGAATGTGTGTGAATGGGTGAATGGCACAATCAATGTAAAGCGCTATATAAATGCACCATTTACCATTTACCATGCGAGGCACCTATACCTGCTGAACGGGAGCAGTGAGGGGGTTCAGTGTCTTGCTCAAGGACACTTCCACACATTGCCAGGAGGAGCCGGGGATCAAACCTGCAACCTTCGGATTCCAAGACGGCCGCTCTACCTCCCGTCCTGACCTGAGCCACTGCCCCGCCCTAATAATGCATCCATTAAAGCAGGGGTTTTCAACCGGTGGTCCGAGGTATTGCAGGTGGTCCCTGGCCATGCATTAATAAAAAAAAAACTTTTTTTTTTTTTTAAATAACTTACAGGGGATCTTACTGTATTGTGTGTGAAATGTGAGCTTACCATAATCACAGTAATCCTTAATCATATTCCATCATATTCAAACAAAATCACTGTATTTTATTAGATATTATATTGATATTATATCTATTTCCTCCAGCTCCCTGTGGTGCATGAACCCCCCACCACTAGTGTGTGGGGTGGGTCTATGATGGACCCACCACGCACAATAGTGGAGGTCCCCAGGTTTCTCTTGTCAGGATGGTGGTCCCTGGGGTCAAAATGCAACCCTGTGTGTGTGTGTGTGTGTGTGTGTGTGTGTGTGTGTGTGTGTGTGTGTGTGTGTGTGTGTGTGTGTGTGTGTGTGTGTGTGTGTGTGTGTGTGTGTGTGTGTGTGTGTGTGTGTGTGTGTGTGTGTGTGTGTGTGTGTGTGTGTGTGTGTGTGTGTGTGTGTGTGTGTGTGTGTGTGTGTGTGTGTGTGTGTGTGTGTTTTAAGCCATTCCACATAAATGGTGTTCTTTGACAACTACTCTAAACACAGTTTTGAGTCACGACTCCAGTGTCTACTCCCAAAACTCGTGCAAAATTACGCAGGCACCAGGAAAGGTCCTGGAAATGTATTTTACTCATGTATTTTAAAGTTAATACTTTGCTTTATTGAATGGTACTTCTGTTTTTTTTTGTTTGATTGTCTGAATTCGAGCAATCTCAGTTCAACGGAGGAGAAAAAAAAATACTGTACAAATACTGTACAAATACTGTACAGTACAAAGCTCATTTTGGGGGTCCTGGACATGAAAAAGTTTGAGAACCACTGATATTATTGCAATATAAGTTATATTTTTTTCAAAAAACTGTTAGGATTTAGAAGACATTTGTAGATATATTCATATTCAAAGATTTGCACACATTTTCACGATTTTTCTAAAATGGCAGATCTACAAGCTCGTAGCGGAGCTTGTAGATCTGCTATTTCTGAATAGCCAAAGAAAGACATAATGACACGGATGTGTTCCTGGATTGAATGGCTTAATAAAGGTTTTTTTAAACACACTCCCACTATAGACAAGGAGACATCATGATGACACACACACACACACACACACACTCTCACTCCACCGTTAACCAGACCCTCTCATTTAACACCTCCTCCTCCTCCTCTTCCTCCTCTTCCTCCTCCTCCTCCTCCCTGACTCTCCTTTTCTCTCCTGCATGCCGACGGCTCCCAGGATTCATTCCACACATTTTTCCTTTGTTTTTTCGAGTGGCTCCAGCCTGGCTTCAGGCCTCCAGGCCGGCGTGTCTGAACACAGTGCATCAGGGAGGGGGGGGGGGGGGGGGCAGAATGTCTCTCACCTCGGGTTACCATCAGCATCCAAATGGAGGGGAGGAGGGGAGGGGCTGAAGCTAATTGCTGTTGTATACGTGAAGCGTGCGTTTATCGTCTTACACAGCCTTATATCGTCAGTGATGGAAAAAGTATTTTTTACTTAACCCATTAAGACCTGGAACTGTGTCATTTTTAGATTTGAGCTAAAAAGCATTATTTTACACTTTAGGCTATTCAAAAATAGCAGATCTACAAGCTCATAGCGCGGCACCGAGTGCCGCGCTACGAGCTTGTAGATCTGCTATTTTTGAAAATTCGTGAAAATGTGTGCAAATCTTTGAATATATATATTTTTAAAGCAACATTTTAAACTAAAATCTTTGCTTCTGGGGGTCCCTGGAACAACATATTTTGATGGGGGTCCGCCGCCAAATACATATCATTTTGGGGGTCCTTGACATGAAAAAGATTGAGAACCACTGATATAGAAACATACGTTTTTCAGAAAACAGTTGAGATTTAGGAGACATGTAGAATCGGCTTCAGGTCTCAATGGGTTAAGTAAAAGTATCAATACTACAATAATAAAGAAATGCTCTGTTACAAGTAAAAGTCCGTAATTCAAAATGTACTCGAGTAGAAGCTGGATGTATCTTTATGTCGCTGACGTCCATTGAAAACTAATTGCAGCCTGTATCCTGGTATCTTCCCTGTGTGAGATGGTTGGTGGTGTGTTAGTGGGAGAGGGTGAGCAAGCTGTCTGTGTATGAATGCATTTGTATACTTGTATTGTATGTTTGTACATGAGTTTATGAGACCCCCCTCGATGCTGCATCTCAAGGGGCTTTCCTTTCCTTTCCTTTCAATGAATTCTGAACGTTCTAAATCTGGAGCGTTCATTTAACTCTGAGGTACCTTACAGTACATGTCCATTTACTAACTAGACCAGGGGTCTTCAACCTTTTCAGGCCAGGGACCCCCAAACTGATGGGGAGATGGAGCAGGGACCCCCTACCTCGTAGGGTAGGGGGGGCTGGCACATATATTGTATATTTATGTATACAATTGTGTTTTATATTGCCTGCTCCTATACGCACCTGCCCCAGTAGGTGTGCAAAAATTCTCTACAAAATATGTATAAACATACCATGTTATTGTGCATTGTGCCTCCATTTATCTGTTTGCTATGCATTCATGTTATGTTTAAAGACAATTTGACTCTTTGGGGGGGGAAATATTGTTTAATCAAACAACAATTTCACAGACCCCCTGCAGTACCTCCGCGGACCCCCTAGGGGTCGCGGACCCCCTGTTGAAGACCTCTGAACTAGACACTTAAACCCTGGCGTCCCTAATTTGTTCAAATTATTATTATCTACAATATCACAATGCCTTGTATTGCAATACATTGTGAGCTTAGATAGGCTATTTTTTTTTACTAATTGTCATACAATAAAGGCTATATACTGCACTATATACTGGCTAGTACTGTGTTCTACTTAAGTATGTACTAACTAGTACTGTGTACTATTGTAGTATATACTAACTAGTACTGTGTTCTACTTTAGTGTCTACTAGCTCTTTAGTGTCTACTAGCTCTTTAGTGTCTACTAGCTCTACTAGCTCTTTAGTGTCTACTAGCTCTACTAGCTCTTTAGTGTCTACTAGCTCTTCAGTGTTTACTAGCTCTTCAGTGTCTACTAGCTCTTCAGTGTCTACTAGCTCTTTAGTGTCTACTAGCTCTTCAGTGTCTACTAGCTCTTCAGTGTCTACTAGCTCTTTAGTGTCTACTAGCTCTTTAGTGTCTACTAGCTCTTTAGTGTCTACTAGCTCTTTAGTGTGTACTAGCTCTTCAGTGTGTACTAGCTCTTCAGTGTCTACTAGCTCTTTAGTGTCTACTAGCTCTTCAGTGTCTACTAGCTCTTTAGTGTCTACTAGCTCTTTAGTGTCTACTAGCTCTTTAGTGTCTACTAGCTCTTCAGTGTCTACTAGCTCTTCAGTGTCTACTAGCTCTTTAGTGTCTACTAGCTCTTCAGTGTCTACTAGCTCTTTAGTGTCTACTAGCTCTTCAGTGTCTACTAGCTCTTCAGTGTCTACTAGCTCTTTAGTGTCTACTAGCTCTTCAGTGTCTACTAGCTCTTTAGTGTCTACTAGCTCTTTAGTGTCTACTAGCTCTTCAGTGTCTACTAGCTCTTTAGTGTCTACTAGCTCTTCAGTGTCTACTAGCTCTTCAGTGTCTACTAGCTCTTCTCAGTGTCTACTAGCTCTTTAGTGTCTAATAGCTCTTCAGTGTCTACTAGCTCTTCAGTGTCTACTAGCTCTTTAGTGTCTACTAGCTCTTTAGTGTCTACTAGCTCTTTAGTGTCTACTAGCTGTTTAGTGTCTACTAGCTCTTCAGTGTCTACTAGCTCTTTAGTGTCTACTAGCTGTTTAGTGTCTACTAGCTCTTCAGTGTCTACTAGCTCTTTAGTGTCTACTAGCTGTTTAGTGTCTACTAGCTCTTCAGTGTCTACTAGCTCTTCCTACCCGTCTCATTGTGTCTCTCATCTCTCTGTCCAGACGTACATCGGCAGCGTGGTGATCTCCATCAACCCGTACAGACATCTGCCCATCTTCACGCCGGACAAAGTGGAGGAGTATCGGAACAGGAACTTCTATGAGCTCAGTCCACACATGTGAGTCTACAGAGACCCTGTTTCTATTACCACTACCCCCCCCCCCCCCACTCCCCTACTCCCCAATGTCTGTTCTCTTCCCCTAACACTCTTACCTGGCCACAAAGGTCATAAGGCTCGGGAATTGAACCTGCAACTCGCTGTCAGGCCGCATTAGAGCCTATGTGTGGTATGTGCCCTCGGTGCCCCAAAGCCTCCCATTCTTGACACAGAATTCTTCAAAGTGGGCTCTGCTCACTTCTGTGTTTCTCTGAAGCACCTGCATGAATCTATTAGCTCGTTAACCCATTGATACCTGGAACGCATCTGTGTCACTTTAGATTTCTTTAGGCTATTCAAAAATAGCAGATATACAAGCTCATAGCGCGGCACCGAGTGCCGCGCTATGAACTTGTAGATCTGCTATTTTTGAAAAATCGAGGAAAAAAAAAATTGGGTTTTTTTTTCAATTTTTTTTTAGGATTTAGAAGACATTTCTAGAATCTTCTCAGGTCTTAAAGGGTTAAGCCTGAGTTGCACTTAGTAGAGAGTGGGCGTGTCACGCACTGACAATAGAGGCTATGCGCGTGACATCATCGTACCCGGAGGTTAAGCGGGAACGCCTACTGAGTGACAAAAAACTACTTTCTGGCCTTGACAGCCCCTATACATCCACACAGGAAAGTCCATTCTGACTGTATTAAACGACGTTAAACTCACCAACATGGCAGCTGTACGGAAAGTTTGAATGATCCTCTTTCTATCAGCAAAGTGTTTGTTTCATAAAGATCCACCGTAGAGACGTCATGTTATGAGATTTATGTCGATACATTCCGTGCAGGTGATTATTTTTCAGTGTCAGAGTTTGGAGGCGCTCGTTTTCAACAACGGAACGTCCCGCTGCCTCTCCTGCATCATAATGTGACATTTAGAAACCGGGACCGTTGAGTGATTTACAACGAGCGCTTCCAAACTCCATGCTGCTCAATGTTCTGCCACTCAGTCCAGATCAGGGGGGCGTGTCCATATGGGGGGCGTGTCCATATGCATACTGATGATTTGATTGATTGAATATGTTATGAACCCATTTAGACATGTTAAACCTATATGTTGTAATACCTTTCAATCTAGGACAGCATCTGTGTCATTTTAGTTGTTGCTAGTTGCTATATAATTTATATAGCAACATGATTTCTTATACTATATATATATTTTTTTTTGAAGGTTTTTCAGAAAACTTGTTTGCGTTGCCAGCACTGGTCTCAGGTCTAAATAATTGCAATCAAAGCAAGTACAATTATGCAAGCAATGCTAAAAGGAAAAGCGTGTCTGAGTGCCGCTAGGTCCTGCTTTTGGGGGGGGGGGGGGGGGCGTCGGGCAGCAGTGGGTCCTGTTCAGTCCGCTGTGTGCCACAGCAGGGCGTCCCATCTGTCCCGTCTGGACAGGGCGCCAGCACCGCCGGCTGCCGGCCGCCGTTGTTGTTGCCCTGCCAGGATAAAACAAAAGGGCCGCTACTACTCGTCAATTAGCTCGCCGTCTCCCCGGGTTACAGCACCGCCTCTGGGGGGAGGGGGAGGGGGGGGGGGGGGCTGACATACTCTCGCAGAGAGAGACCATGTTTACTTTACTGTCAACCAGCCAATTTACACCCCTCTGTTGTACTCTCTCGTGTGTGTGTGTGTGTGTGTGTGTGTGTGTGTGTGTGTGTGTGTGTGTGTGAGCTCATCAGTGGACAGTGACAGATGTGTCCAGCTGTCCGTTCCTCTGAGAAGGACACGTTTCCTGCTCTCTCTCTCTCCCAGTTCCACCATTCACTCGTTTATTTTCTCTCTCTGCAGCCCCCCCACCACACCCACCCCTCCCCCACCACACCCACCCCTCCCCCACCTAAACAATGTCCTGAAACACACTGAAGTGAAGGGGGGGGGGGGGGGTGTCAGGCTCTCAAGCCCTCTGTCCTCTCAACTCTTTTATGTCTATGGCCTGGAATTTAAGAACAGTCCAGACATTTTTACCATCATAGTAAAGGCCTAATAATATTCCTAATATTATTAGGAATATATAATTTCCTAATATCAAAGGGCTGTCTAGAACCGTGGTTCTCAAAGGGGTCCTTGGGGGGGCGGGGTTCCAGGGGGTCCCCAGCAAAATGAGTTAATAATAGCATCGCAATAATTGTAACTACTATTATTTCAAACTTTTGCTATTCATATTCGAGTCTTCAAATGTATAAAAAATCTTTTGAAAATAGCAGATCTACAAGCTCACAAGACGCGACGCATTGTGAGCTTGTAGATCTGCTATTTTCAAATGGCCGAAATGTCTATAGGGCTGAAGTGAGTAATGTATGTTTTGTAATAATAATACAAATCTACAAAGTAACTAGTAACTAAAGTTTTCAAATAATTGTAGTGGAGTAAAATATTTGCCTCTGAGGTGTAGTGGAGTAGAAGTAAAACTATTGAAATACTGGAAAACCTCAAGTACTGTACTTAAGTACAGTACTTGAGTACATGTACTTAGTTACTTTACACCGCTGCAACTAAGTCAGCAACCTGTCTAAGCCTTCACTAAATCCTTTTCAGCCCAAGTCGCAGGATTCATGTCAAATTAGACCGCTTAAGATGGTTATCCGTCGCAGCTTTGACCCCGGGGGTCCCGAGTCTGGGCCGACGGGGTGGACCTGAGGGGAGGATAATGGACATGACGTTCCTTTTGTTAACGCACTAATCCCCCCCCATCATGAAACGCATCCTCTGTTTATCTCCCTGTCTGTCTACGTGTTGCATTTCAACAAAATGCCTTTTAACAATGTTAAAGGGGTATTTCACCCCCAAAATGACCCTTTTCCTATGTATTAGTCACCCCATGGAGACTTGAATTCATGGATATTTTTTTTGTTTTCGTCACATTCCTAAGCCAATAATTTGATGACCAGCGGACCTGTAGGAGACACAAAGGAGACTCTTTGTGTCTCCTACCGGAACCGCTGCCACTTCAATCTTTCAAAAATGTCTCACCGTGACACGTTGTGAGCTTGTAGATCTGCTTTTTTTCTGTACTTTTGTGCAACACCAAGTAGAAAATAGGGCTTTCATTTATAATAATAAAAGAGATACAAGGTTTCTGCCCGACATTAGTGACAATAATTTTGTACTTTTCACCTGTTGTCTAAGAGCCTTGGATCCTCTTAAGTCTAAATAAGACGGTGGAATATAAGACCCAGACTTTAGCTAAAGGAGATTAAGCCGTCTTTTATTGGACGGCGCCGACCAAATGTCACATTAATTCCAAACACTCCATACATTGATCTCCATCCTCCTGCCAGACCATCTGGATCAATGGATCCTCTCATTGATCTGGAAGTGGATTCCTTTGTTCTAGTCAATTTGACTGTGTATAATATGACAATATGACAATGTATGATAAAAATAAATATGATACATTACCTAAGGTTACAGTGCCTATGAAGATGAGTTACATAGATCAGTGGTTCACTGGTTCTCAAACGTTTTCGTGCCAAGGATCCCCAAATTGTTCAAATTTGGCCGCGGACCCCCTTCTGAAAATGTTATGTGCTAGGGACCCCCAAAAGAGAAGATTTGTCAAAAAATAAACAATTTTCAAACACTTATACACAATATTTTTTTCTAAAATAGCAGACAAGCTCGCAGAGCCCACTTTGTCATAGATTGTATTATTGGTGGAGCTGAACCTCTAACCATCTTCATACACGACCACATGACACCACATAACCACACACTCTGATTTGTGTGTCTTTGAATGTATATTAGAGTCAAACATTGGCTTAAAGTGTAATGCCTTCAGAAAACATAGTCTTCTTACTACATACATATTCCACAAGGCCAGAGTCTCAATAGGTTCCTCATCTCTGCTCCGGTACAGCTGGAAATAATCATTTGTGGCTTCGAAACCCATTTGGACAGAGAGCCATTTGCATAATATTTAACTTACTGGTGTATTCAAATCAGAATGGTAAATGAGCGTGACTGCAGGCGATGCAATTACATGTTTTTGTTTTGGCTTTGAACACAGATAAATAATTATTTTTCTTGTTCTTTTCTTTTTTGCTTGAAAAAAAAAAAAAAATCGTCTCAGAGAAGGTAATTTTCTCCACAACCATTAATTAACCACAGCAATGTATGGCAAAGATCCAACCCAGTCAGGTTATTCATCTGAAGTAGTTTGAAACACTCTGAATAAAGAGATACAACAATCAGAAGAGCCAGCATGTGGGACACAGCAGTGAAGAACGCTTCCAAACGCTAGAATCAAGGCCTCGGCGGTTGGCGTAACCGTCTGGGCACCTAGGCTGGTACTCTAGCCTGACAGCGCGTCGCGGGTTCGAGTCCCGATCCCGACGGCCTTTGCTGCATGTCACTTTCTGTCCCCCATTTCCTGTCACTGCCTACTGTTCTATCAATAAAGGCATAAAAGCAAAAAAATAACATTATTTTATACTTTGGCCATTCAAAAATAGCAGATATACAAGCTCATAGTGCAGCACCGAGTGCTGTGCTATGAGCCTGTAGAGCTGCTATTTTTGAAAAATCGTGAACATTTTGCAAATCTTTGAATATACATATTTTTTTAAGCGAACATCTTTAAGTCAAATCTTTACCTCTGGGTGTCCCTGGAACTAAACATTTAGAAATGGGGGTCGGCGGCCAAATACATATACTGTAAGTACATATCACGATAAATACAAATGAGCAGATCTACAAGCTCATAGCGTGGCACTCTCTGCCACGCTATGAGCTTGTAGATCAGCTGTTTTTGTAATAGCCAAAGAAATCTAAAATTATAGAGATTCGTTCCCGGATTGAATGAGTTAAAAAGCTAGAATCAAAGACAATCAGCCATTGCTCTGCAAAAAGGCTTTATATTGCCACGCCAAACTGTGCCTACAGTGTATCAAAGGTCACTTGTGCAATAAAACAAGTAGATTAAATGGAAGACAAACATTTACACTGGCTCAGCCAGATCTCTGCTCTCCTAAAGCCCAAAGGCTACTCTGACTGTTTGTACTGCAGAGGAAGAGAGAAGGTGCATCGCATGCATACAAATCATGCACAACCAAGAGTCTAAAACATTGGTTTTCAACCTTTTTCATGCCAAGGACCCCTAAATTGATATACATTTGGCCGTGGACCCCCATCTGAAAATGTTTGGTGCCAGGGAGCAAAGATTTGAGTTAAAAATGATTGCTTTAAGAAAATATATATTCAAAGATATGCACACATTTTGAAGATTTTTCAAAAACTATTTTTGAGTAGCCAAAGCTAAGTGGTTAAAATGATTGTGAAGCTATTTTAACTCATTTCACTGGGGACCCCATGGTACCCCCCCAAGGGCCACTGGTGGTCCCGGACCGCTGGCTGAGAACCACTGGTCTAAAACAAACATACAAAATGTGTTATTTGGAAAAGTGTAAACTTGTGTTCAGCATCATGGAGAACAAAAAACAACCACCATTAAATATGTATTTTGTTTTTAAAGCTCGTTAAGTATAAAGAAGTCTTCATTAGCCTCTTTCAAAGCAGTCAGCTGTTCATTACACAGATCAAGAGCAGCGTCGTTTGCACATCAAACATACATTACATGCATACGGTGGCTCAGGAGGGTCATACGTACGTTACATGCATACGGTGGCTCAGGAGGGAACACGGCCGCTTGGGAATTGGAAGGTTCCAGGATCAATCCCCATGCATGGCTCCTCCCGGGAGCCATGCATGGGGCAAGCAAAGAAGCAAAGATTTGAGTTACGAATATATATATTCAAAGATTTGCACACATTTTCAAGATTTTTGAAAAATAGCAGATCTGCAAGCTCCGAGTGCCGCGCTATGAGCTTGTAGATCTGCTATTTTTGAATAGCCCAAAGAAATGTAACAATGAAACGGATGCTTTCCCGGGTCTTAATGGGTTAAAGAAATACTTCCCCTCCTGCCTCCACAAGCGTGTGTGAGATCTGGCACCGACAGGCTAAGACAAACACCCAGACTATCACAGACTATCACAGACTATCACAGACTATCACAGACACAGACTATCACAGACTATCACAGACACAGACTATCATAGACACAGACTATCACAGACTATCACAGACACAGACTATCACAGACTATCACAGACAAAGACTATCACAGACTATCACAGACTATCACAGACACAGACTATCACAGACTATCACAGACACAGACTATCACAGACACAGACTATCACAGACTATCACAGACTATCACAGACACAGACTATCACAGACACAGACTATCACAGACTATCACAGACTATCACAGACATCACAGACTATCACAGACTATCACAGACACAGACTATCACAGACTATCACAGACTATCACAGACACAGACTATCACAGACACAGACTATCACAGACACAGACTATCACAGACTATCACAGACACAGACTATCACAGACACAGACTATCACAGACACAGACTATCACAGACTATCACAGACACAGACTATCACAGACACAGACTATCACAGACACAGACTATCACAGACACAGACTATCACAGACTATCACAGACACAGACTATCACAGACACAGACTATCACAGACACAGACTATCACAGACACAGACTATCACAGACTATCACAGACACAGACTATCACAGACACAGACTATCACAGACACAGACTATCACAGACACAGACTATCACAGACACAGACTATCACAGACTATCACAGACACAGACTATCACAGACACAGACTATCACAGACACAGACTATCACAGACTATCACAGACACAGACTATCACAGACACAGACTATCACAGACACAGACTATCACAGACTATCACAGACACAGACTATCACAGACTATCACAGACTATCACAGACTATCACAGACTATCACAGACTATCACAGACACAGACTATCACAGACTATCACAGACACAGACTATCACAGACTATCACAGACTATCACAGACACAGACTATCACAGACTATCACAGACTATCACAGACTATCACAGACACAGACTATCACAGACTATCACAGACACAGACTATCACAGACTATCACAGACTATCACAGACACAGACTATCACAGACACAGACTATCACAGACACAGACTATCACAGACACAGACTATCACAGACTATCACAGACACAGACTATCACAGACACAGACTATCACAGACACAGACTATCACAGACTATCACAGACACAGACTATCACAGACACAGACTATCACAGACACAGACTATCACAGACTATCACAGACACAGACTATCACAGACTATCACAGACTATCACAGACTATCACAGACTATCACAGACTATCACAGACACAGACTATCACAGACTATCACAGACACAGACTATCACAGACTATCACAGACTATCACAGACTATCACAGACACAGACTATCACAGACTATCACAGACTATCACAGACTATCACAGACTATCACAGACTATCACAGACACAGACTATCACAGACTATCACAGACACAGACTATCACAGACTATCACAGACTATCACAGACACAGACTATCACAGACTATCACAGACTATCACAGACACAGACTATCACAGACTATCACAGACTATCACAGACTATCACAGACTATCACAGACACAGACTATCACAGACTATCACAGACACAGACTATCACAGACACAGACTATCACAGACACAGACTATCACAGACTATCACAGACACAGACTATCACAGACACAGACTATCACAGACACAGACTATCACAGACTATCACAGACACAGACTATCACAGACTATCACAGACTATCACAGACTATCACAGACTATCACAGACTATCACAGACACAGACTATCACAGACTATCACAGACACAGACTATCACAGACTATCACAGACTATCACAGACACAGACTATCACAGACTATCACAGACTATCACAGACACAGACTATCACAGACTATCACAGACACAGACTATCACAGACTATCACAGACTATCACAGACACAGACTATCACAGACACAGACTATCACAGACACAGACTATCACAGACACAGACTATCACAGACTATCACAGACACAGACTATCACAGACACAGACTATCACAGACACAGACTATCACAGACTATCACAGACACAGACTATCACAGACACAGACTATCACAGACACAGACTATCACAGACTATCACAGACACAGACTATCACAGACTATCACAGACTATCACAGACTATCACAGACACAGACTATCACAGACTATCACAGACTATCACAGACTATCACAGACTATCACAGACTATCACAGACACAGACTATCACAGACTATCACAGACTATCACAGACACAGACTATCACAGACTATCACAGACTATCACAGACACAGACTATCACAGACTATCACAGACTATCACAGACACAGACTATCACAGACTATCACAGCAAACACTGTGACGTAGACTCACTCGAAGATGAGCTTCTCCTCCAGTGGCCCATGGTACATACATGGGCAACTGGCGGCCCGGGGGCCACATGCGGCCCCCCAACCTTCACTTAATGCGGCCCACAGGTTAATATCAGAATACTGATATATTATTGATTTCAGCTGTTATGATTCATAACATGCAAACATGACCCGCTTTAATTACTTCAGTCTATATTAGTAGCTTAATGACTAGTATTAACATTCTATTGTCTTTGTTATGTCCAATGTATTTGTATTTAAGTTCATAAAGTTAACATAAGTATAACTAAATGCATTTGAAATTAAATAAAAATGATACTTTTCAGGATTCCAATAAAAAAAATAGCCCCAAAACAAATCTGAATTCCAATTCAAGAATAGCAAAAATAGCAGATCTACAAGCTCAAAACGTGTCGCACTGCGACGCGTTTTGAGCTTGTAGATCTGCTATTTCTGCTACTTTTGTGTGACATAGAATGGCCCGACAGTATGTACAATGTGTCCCTCTGGAGTGAGTGTGGATATATAGTGGCCCTCTCCATCATCAAAGTTGCACACCCCTGGTATAGTAGGACATGAGGCTGTTTGTGGAACCCACTATTCCGTTCCTTTTCGGGCATAAACCTCTTATATCCATAATTATTCTAAGCAATAGTTTTTGTGCACATTAACGTCCTACTTGATCATACTACAGTGTCACACAGAAGCATCAAAAGTGGCAGATCTACAAGCTCGAAACGCGGCGACGCGTTTCGAGCTACAACGCTGATGATACGTCCCAGGTGCATCCATGTGATGTTTTCTGCATAGGTAACACACATTGTAGCCTAGTGGTGACACATGGTAACGCATGCTCCACTACCACACAACGGCCTTCCACCCTGAACCACACAGTCAGTGCCTTCTGGGCGCTTTTTTCTGCTCTGTTTCACATTCAGATCATTCTCCATGCAGACGCTCACCTCACCCATGGGTTAGGGTTAGAGGTCACCTCACCCATGCAGCTATAAAACCCAGGTGCCCTAAACTCTGGCTTAACCCCTTAAGACATGAAGCCGATTCTACAAATGTCTTCTAAATCCCAACAGTATTCTGAAAAGACGTATGTTTCTATATCAGTGGTTCTCAAACTTTTTCATGTCAAGGACCCCCAAAATGTATTTTGCCGCGGACCCCCATCTCAAAATATTTTGTTCCAGGGACCCCCCAGAAGCAAGGATTTGAGTTTAAAATGTTCGCTTTAAAAGAATATAAATATATTAATTTGCACACATTTTCTCAATTTTTCAAAAATAGCAGATCTACAAGCTCGGTGCCGCGCTATGAGCTTGTAGATCTGCTATTTTTGAATAGCCAAAGTGTAAAATAATGCTTTTTTAGCTCAAATCAAAAAGTGACACAGATGCGTCCCAGGTCTTAAAGGGTTAATGAAGCGTATTCCCTGCAGGCCCCCCCCCCCCCCCCCCCCCCGTTCAGGCAGCGATCACAACCCTGTGGAAGGCAGCCGAACACACCCACTCCTCCCCACTACCCCCCCCCCCCCTCCCCCAACATATGCCATCACGGTGCTGCCGGGGCCTCCGTGCTTCACCAGCCAGCCGTGATCCCCCCCCCCCCCCCCTCCTCTAAGTACTGTGTGTTCAGAGTGGGGGGGGAGGGGGGGCGGGGGTCTCACTACCTCATTACACAAGAGGGGGGGGAAACGTGATCCCCCTCTCAGGAGAGACACGGTCGCTGACACACACGCACGCACACACACTCACACTCACACATACACATACACATACACATACACACACACACACACACACACACACTCACAGTCTGGCGGCCACTTGAGGGACATACAGAAGTGACTCCAGGTCATCTGTGGGGGCCTCTGCACACAGTGAAGGGCCACTGATTATGTCCCCTCTCTCTCTCTCTCTCTCTCTCTCTCTCGCTCTCTCTCTCTATAATGACACATATATAGCACTGTGGTGTGCATGGGGAGGGGGGGGGGGGCATGCCTACTACTGTATTTGAATAAGGGTGGTCTCATCTGAATTCAGGGCTTAAGTACTGTACTTAAGTACAATTTTGAGGTATTTGTACTTTACTTGAGTATTTCCAATTTCCAATACTTTTACTTCTACTCCACTACATCTCAGCGGCAAATATTGTACTTTTACTCCACTACATTTACTTGAAAACTTTAGTTACTAGTTACGTTTCAGATATAAACTATGATATAATGAAACATACACTAACCACTTTAAACACATTTTAAACCTAGGCTATTTGAAAATAGCCGATCTACAAGCTCACAACGCGTCGCATCGGGATCTTGTGCCCCATTTTCAACCTGCCTGAAACGAATACTTTATCATTCAGCACATATGAAAAGCAGGACAGCCTTGAAAACTATAAGCTAAAAAGTATAACACACACAAAGTGGGGAAGTTAGGAGCTTCAGAACGGTGAGCAGACCAGGTCAGGTCTCAGAGCTGAGGCACATAGTGCATCAAAGACACTTAGTAACAATGTTACAAAGTAATTTTCTCCACAACCATTAATTAACCACAGCAATGTATGGCAAAGATCCAACCCAGTCAGGTTATTCATCTGAAGTAGTTTGAAACACTCTGAATAAAGGGGTAGAACAATCAGAAGAGCCAGCATGTGGGACACAGCAGTGAAGAACACTTCACCCCCCATTCCCTGTCACTGCCTACTGTTCTATCAATACAATTTTTGAAAAATCGTGAAAATGTTGCAAATCTTTGAATATATATATATATATATATATATATATATATATATATATATATATATATATATATATATATATATATATATATATATATATATATATATATAACATCTTGGAAGTCAAATCTTTACCTCTGGGTGTCCCTGGAACTAAACATTTAGAAATGGGGGTCGGCGGCCAAATACATATAAGTACATATCACGATCTACAAGCTCATAGCGTGGCACTCTCTGCCACACTTTGAGCTTGTAGATCAGCTATTTTTTGAAAAGCCAAAGAAATCTAAAATTATAGAGATGCGTTCCCACCCGGATTGAATGAGTTAAAAAGCTATAGATAGAGCTTTATATTGCCACGCCAAACTGTGCCTAATCAAAGGTCACTTGTGCAATAAAACAAGTAGATTAAATGGAAGACGAAAACATTTACACTGGCTCAGCCAGATCTCTGCTCTCCTAAAGCCAAGTGCTTGTTGTGCCCAAAGGCTACTCTGACTGTTTGTACTGCAGAGAAGAGAGAAGGTGCATCGCATGCATACAAATCATGCACAACCAAGAGTCTAAAACAAAACATACAAAGTGTGTTATAAAGTACAGAAGTCCTGACGTCACTCGTTCATCCCCTGGGTCGTAAAGTCATTTCTCTATGGAGAATAACATTGGGTCATCTTAGAATCGTCTCATATAAGAATTGTGTTCCAAAAATAAACAAACTGTCTCTGCGATATTGTCAGGGAGGAGGCTCTGTATCGTTTATGATAGTCAGTCACTTATATTTGATACAGTCTGTTTCTGGCGAAAATTTTACTAATTTGTCGGAAGTAACATTAGCGTTTTCTCACCGTCAGTTGATGCTTCATATCCATAAGAGTCAAACCGCCGGGATCATTTGTTTATTTTTGGAACACAGTTCTTATTTGAACTATAGATATCAAACACGTCTATGGGAATTTAGAACGGGGGGGGGGGGGGTTGCCGCGACCCAGGTAGGATGTGTAAATTACATCAGACTTCGGTGCTCTATTGGAAAAGTGTAAACTTGTGTTCAGCATCATGGAGAAAAAAAAACAACCACCATTACATATGTATTTTGTTTTTAAAGCTCATTAACCCATTGAGACCTGAAGCCGATTCTACATGTCTCCTAAATCTCAACAGTATTCTGAAAAACCTATGTTTCTATATCAGTGGTGCTCAATCTTTTTCATGTCAAGGACCCCCAGAATTATATGTATTTGGCCGCGGACCCCCATCAAAATATTTTGTTCCAGGGACCCCCAGAAGCAAAGATTTGAGTTAAAAATGTTCGCTGTAAAAATATATATATTCAGAAGATTTGCACAAATTTTCACGATTTTTCAAAAATAGCAGATCTACAAGCTCATAGCGCGGCACTCGGTGCCGCGCTATGAGCTTGTATATCTGCTATTTTTGAATAGCCCAAAGTGTAAAATAATGCTTTTTTAGCTCAAATCTAAAAATGACACAGTTCCAGGTATTAATGGGTTAAAGGTAGTGTAAGTGATATATATACATATATTTTCTTTTTATTAAAAGGCTAAAGTAGTATATTGTGATAGTAATCATTGCTACCGAGCGTTTGTTGGGTCACAGGTGTCTCTCCAGCTCTTTAGTAAACACAATATACGCACATTTTCAGGTAGGTGACAACATCAGGAGAGAGCACTGAAAATGCATTTTCTGTTTAATAAAGAGCTGGAGAGACATGGAGACAACTTTTACTGAACAAACACTCTATAGCAATGAGTACTATCACAATATAGAGCTATTTAACACTTATTTTAACCAAAGTAAATCACTTACCCTACCTTATATAAAGAAGTCTTCATTAGCCTTTTCACTACACGGATCAAGAGCAGCATCATTTGCACACCAAACATGTGTGCGGTAGCTCAGGAGGTAACCCTGAATAACTGATCCCAGTGAACTGGTTGGTGCCTCGCATGGTTTCCTCTGCCGTTGGTGTGAATTAGAGTCCTCAACCGGCCTGAAAATGAAGACCCAGCCCTAACAGGGCCTGGCCCGAACAATTATCATAATTTTAGGCACGAAAAACCTGAAAATGTGTCATTATGTGCTTAATGTCCTCAAAGTCACGCATCCAACAAGCTTTGAACTGAGAAGATTGGACCGTGCGTTCCAGAGATAATTGGCCAAAATGGCCACTTTCACTGTTTGAGTTTTTTATTATACCACAGGCTTGGAAGGTCGGACCTGCATTAGAGTCTCCTACTGGAGATTCTGCCGGTCATCAAATTATTGGCTTAGGAATGCAACAAAAACTAAACAAATCTCCATGAATTCAAGGCTTCTTGTAGTGTGTAATTGATAGAAAATGTCATTTTTTTGGGCTGAACTTCTCCTTTTAATGGGTTAAATGGATGTGTGAGGTTGGAGCGGATGAGGACCGTTGAAGCCACAGCCTCTTAAAAGCTAACGAAGAGGAACTTATTCGTCAGCCTTTTAAAAATATATCCACCACATGAGTTACAGGACTCACAGCCGCTGGTTAAAAGCACTTTGAGGCAATTTTTGGAGCTGGGTTTGTGCCTTGCTGCCACAGCGTAGGGGCCGTAACAAGCAGGGCGTTGATCTCTTAGCAGCCCCTGATGACCAGGGTGAAAAGTAACTAAGTACATGTACTTAAGTACAATTTTGAGTTACTTTACTAGAGTATTTCCAATGTGCAGTACTTTTACTTCTACTCCACTCTCGATCTCAATCTCAGAGGAAAATATTGTACTTTTACTCCACTACAATTATTTGAGAACTTTCGTTACTAGTTACTTTGCAGATATAAATTACTATATTATAAAACCTACATTAACCACTTCAGCCCTATTTTATACCTAGGCTATTTGAAAATAGCCGATCTACAAGCTCACAATGCGTCGCGACGCTTTTTTTTTTTAGTACTTTTACTTTTGGTACTTTTAAGTATATTTTGATGCCAGTACTTTTGTACTTTTACTCAAGTAACATTTTTGAACACAGGCCTTTTACTTGTAACAGAGTATGTTTTTATTGTGGTATTGCTACGTTTATTTAAGTAAGATATCCCCCCAGGAGCTATAGGAGGTTATACGAGGGGGGGGCGTCTTCACTTCAGACACGTGCATATGGGGGGCGGCCTGGAGCAAAAGTTGCCCATAAATCAATGTCAGTTTGTCCAAACGTCGCCGTAGTCACTGGACATGTTTTAATTAAGCCGTCGAAACATGTTTTTGGGAAATTAAAAAGTAGGGAGCTTAACGGCGATGCAGAAAAAGGCACAGTTTGGGTCTTAAGTGAATGAGCATCTGACCCATCATCATAAAACCTGTTGGTTATTGTTTGTTTGTATTAATATTAACCCATTAAGACTGGGAACGCATCTGTGTAATTTTTTTTTTTTGGGCTATTCAAAAACAGCAGATCTACAAGCTCACACCGAGGCACCGAGTGCCTACTATGAGCTTGTAGATCTGCAATTTCTTTTTTAAATCATGAAAATTTGTGAAAATCTTCTATACTGTATATATTTTTCAAAGCAAACATTTGTAACTCAAATCTTTGTTTCTAGGGGATTCTACAAATGTCTTCTAAATCCTAACAGGTTTTTGAAAAAACTTATGTTTTTTCATGTCAAGGACCCCCAAAAATTATATGTATTTGGCCGCGGACCCCCATCTCAAAATATTTTGTTCCAGGGACCCCCAGAAGCAAAGATTTGAGTTAACATGTTTGTTATATAATATATATACAATGATTTTTCAAAAACAGCAGATCTACAAGCTCATGGCGCGTCAGATCTGCTATTTCTTAATAGCCAAAATACATCTTGAAATGACACAGATGCGTTCCCGGTCTTAATGGGTTAATGGGTGCCGATCATCATAAAACCTAGTTATCGTTTGTTTATTCTGATATTAATAGGTGCCGGAAACGGTCAAAGGTCTAGAGAGACGCCTCGCTTTCATCAACGGTCCGTGTTGGCTTGAAGCCTTCATGCCACTTTGATGCTGTATTTATTAATATTTTTATAATGAGATTAGCCATACTGCTGGGCTGGACTTTGTGATGTCTGCTGATATCATATCTTATCATCTTATTAGGTTAGACTAGGTCTGCACAATAGCAGTGCTTTATAGCCACACATCATCACCAGTGACATGTACTGGAGGCCATTTTGATTGAGCTTATTATTTCAGAGGGATTGATCACAATAAAATATGAGCATAAATGTGTCATCATCATCACAGTGACCTTCACTTCAGTCCACTTCACCCAGCAGCACCACCACAGCGCTCTCTCTCTCTCTCTCTCTCTCTCTCTCTCTCTCTCTCTCTCTCTCTCTTCTCTCTCTCTCTCTCTCTCTCTCTCTCTCTCTTTCTCTCTTTCTCTTTCTCTCTTTCTCTCTCTCTCTCTCTCTCTCTCTCTCTCTCTCTCTCTCTCGGAACAACCAGGTTTCAGTGGTGGAAAAAGTACTCACATGTTTTACTTAAGTAAAAGTGCTTTTACTTTTGGTACTTTAAGTACATTTTGATACCAATACTTTTGTACTTTTACTCAAGTAAGTTTTGAATTCCGGAAGTTGTAACAGAGTACTTCTACATTGGAGTATTGATACTTTTACTTAAGTAAAATATTTGATTACTTTTTCCACCACTGACTACAGGCTATGTCACATTTTTAGCATATTGCTACACAGTATAAATTAGGCATCACACTGCTAGCCTGGCGTGGGTTTCAAATGAACACTTGTTTGTCATCGCAGAGAACAAACGGCGGGCAACGGGTGACTGGACACACTCTGGTCCTCCTTAAAACACACACCACACTCTGGTCCTCCTTAAAACACACACCACACACTGTCCATTAGCTGCAAGGGTTATGTGTCATTTGGACACATTGGAAACTCTGTGTGTGTGTGTGTGTGTGCAAAATATGGGAAGTTGTTAAACATCCTGGGTAGAGATAAGATGAATATTTAGGGAATACACTTCATTAACTCATTAAGACCTGGGACGCATCTGTGTCACTTTTTGATTTGAGCTAAAAAGCATTATTTTACACTTTGGGCCAATTCAAAAATAGCAGATCTACAATCTCTACAGATCTCTACAGATCTACAAGCTCATAGCGCGGCTCCGAGTGCCGCGCTATGAGCTTGTAGATCTGCTATTTTTGAAAAATCGTGAAAATTTTGTGCAAATAATTGAATATACGTGTATATTTTTAAAGAAACAATTTTTAGCTCCAATCTTTGCTTCATGGGGGGTCCCTGGAACTAAATATTGGTCCGCGGCCAAATACATATAATTTTGGGGGTCCTTGACATGAAAAAGTTTGAGAACCACTGATATAGAAACATACGTCGGATATAGAAGACATTTGTAGAATCCCCCCAGAAGCAAAGATTTAGGTTAAAATGTTTGTTTTAAATATATATATATATTCAAAGATTTGCACACATTTTCACGATTTTTCAAAAATAGCAGATCTACAAGCTCATAGCGCGGCACTCGGTGCCGCGCTACGAGCTTGTATATCTGCTATTTTTGAATAGCCCAAAGAAATCTTGAAATTACACTGATGCGTTCCCGGTCTTAAGGGGTTAAGCCAGAGTTTAGGGCACCTGGGTGTTATAGCTGCATGGTGAGGTGACCTCTAACCCTAACCCATGGGTGAGGTGAGCGTCTGCATGGAGAATGATCTGAATGTGAAACAGACCAAAACGCCCCCAGAAGGCACTGACTGTGTGGTTCAGGGTGGAAGGCCGTTGTGTGTGGTATAGTGGAGCATGCGTTACCATGTGTCATCACTAGGCCAGTGGTATTCAACCTTTTTCATGCCAAGGACCCCTAAATTGATATACATTTGACCGCGGACCCCCCATTTGAAAATGTTTTGTGCCAGGGCAGGGCCCCCCAGAAGCAAAGATATCAGTTCATTTTCGATTTAAAAAATGTAAATATTAAAAGATATGCACACATTTTCAAGGTTTTTCAAAAATAGCAGATCTACAAACAGCTTGTAGATCTGCTAGTTTTGAATAGCCCAAAGCTAAGTGGTTAAAAAAACGATTGAGACGCTATGTTAACTATAATTTTGCTGGGGACCCCCTGGTACTCCCTCAAGGACCACTGGTTGAAAACCACTGCACTAGGCTACAATGTGTGTTACCTATACAGAAGACATCACATGGATGCACCTGGGACGTATCATCAGTGTTGTAGCCTGGAGGACGTATCATCAGTGTTGTAGCCTGGGGTCAACGGGTGTTTCGGGTCTCGCAAAAACAACATACACCCTCGCCCAGGTGACCCAGCCCGGGGTTGATCAAGCCCCGACTTACGTCCCAGTAGCTACTGTACCCATGGTCAGTCCTGACCGTGGGTGGAGGCTCTGGCACGTGGAGGGACTAGGCTCTGTGGGGGGCTTCCTGGCCTGGCTCCTCCTTCGTCTCACCAGGTCCAGGACCCGAGCGTTGCGATGTGTTACCACTTATAATATATATAATTTTGGTATAATGTATTCCAATAATGTATTTTCATGTTTTTATATTTCTATGTATGTTTATATTTCAAATGCATTTAGTTATACTTATGTTAACTTTATGAACTTAAATACAAATACATGGGACATAAAAAAGACAATATGATGTTAAATACTAGTCATTAAGCTACTAATATAGACTGAAGTAATTAAAGCGGGTCATGTTTGCATGTTGTGAATCATAACAGCTGAAATCAATAATATATCAGTATTCTGATATTAACCTGCGGGCCGCATTAAGTGAAGGTTGGGGGGCCGCATGTGGCCCCTGGGCCGCCAGTTGCCCATGTATGTACCATGGGCCACTGGAGGAGAAGCTCATCTTTGAGTGTGTCTACGTCACAGTGTTTGCTGTGATAGTCTGTGATAGTCTGTGATAGTCTGGGTGTTTGTCTTAGCCTGTCGGTGCCAGATCTCACACGCGCTCGCGGAGGCAGGAGGGGAAGTATTTCTTTAACTCTTTAAGACCTGAGAACGCATCTGTGTGTCATTTTTTAGATTTCGTTGGGCTATTCAAAAATAGCAGATATACAAGCTCATAGCGCGGCACCGAGTGCCGCGCTATGAGCTTGTAGATCTGCTATTTTTGAAAAATCGTGAAAAATGTTGTGCAAATCTTTGAATATATATATATTTAAAGCGAGCATTTCTAGCTAAAATGTTATTGCTTCTGGGGATTCTACAAATGTCTTCTAAATCAGTTTAAAACAGTTTTCTGAAACACTTATGTTGCTATAATATTAATGTCAGTGTCAAGGAGCCCCACAACGATATGTATTTGGCTGCGGACCCCCATCTAAAAAAAAAAAATTCCAGGGACCCCCAGAAGCAAAGATTTGAGTAAAAAACAATTGCTTTATAGATATATATTTGAAGATTTGCAACAAAAAAAAAACACGATTTAAAAAAAAAATGCAGATCTACAAGCTCATAGCGCGGCACTCGGTGCCGCGCTATGAGCTTGTATATCTGCTATTTTTGAATAGCCAAAAGTATAAAATATGGATAAAGTGGTTACACAGATGCGTCCCCCGGTCTTAAAGGGTTAATCCAGCTGTGTGTGTGTGTGTGTGTGTGTGTGTGTTTGTGTGGGGGGGGGGGTTCAGTCATGGCTGTCGGCCTCTATCCAGGATCTCAGCATCGTTACTGCAAAAAAAAAGAAAGCTTGCTGCCAAGCCGCACCGACCGCCAAACCATGATGTCATCATCCTGGTTCAGTGGGATGGTCCTGGATGCCGTGTTTGTGTTCAGGATGCTGTTTCTCTGCACTAAGGTTTCATTGGGGATCGTTTTACATCTACGTCTGTTTGTTTGATTTGCGCACACACAGAGCCGTAGTAGAACTCCCCTCTGTCTGCATAGACCAGACCGCTGTGTGGACTTTAAACCCTCTCACTGCACCCCCTGGCTGCGCCTTTTTGTTTTGCATTCTGTGTTTCGTGCAGTTGGATCGGCACGTTCAAAAGAGGGAGAGGGACAAACTAACACAAAAAGATCCTCATTGCTGGCGGTGCTCTTGTTTAATGTTATTGACATTTGAACCAATAAAATATCGTATTCCGTTGGGGCGAGCAATTCATAGAGGTAGTGTATGTCTTCTTTTTAACGCCACAGCCCCATTCCCCCCCCCCCCCCCCCTCACGTCTCTGTTTGCCATAAAGTTGTTTGCTTTTCCAGAGAAACGCTCAGAGCAAACTGCGTGTGTTTTGTGTGTTTTGTGTGTTTTGTGTGTTTTGTGTGTTTTGTGTGTTTTGCTCTGATGATTCATCAGGCATCCGGCTCGCTGCTGGACATTATGAAGTGATCTGAGGGAGAAGAGTGTGTGTGGAGTCACTACATCTATATATTATGTAGACGTTTGGTAACAGGCCAGGCAGGAGGTCCATCCACGTGTTCCCCCTGCGTTCAGTATTACATAAACATGGAGTGTTTTGATCTGGAGGACAGAGGCTCCATGTGTTGTGTTCACATGCTCTATGGAGGTATACAGCTCCAAGTGGGCTCTTGTGGCTCATGAGTCGTATTAATCCATTAAGGCCGGGAACACATCTGTGTCATTTAAAACATTTCTTTGGCTATTCAAAAATAGCAGATCTACAAGCTCATAGTGCGGCACCGAGTGCCGCGCTATGAGCTTGTAAATGGTGGAAAATGTGTGCAAATCTTTGAGTGTGTGTGTGTGTGTTTTAAAGCGAACATTTTTAACTCCGATCTGTGCTTCTAAGGGTCCCTGGAAGATTTTGAGATGGGGGGGGGGGGTCCGCGGCCAAATACATAATTGTGGGTGGTCCTTGACATGGAAAAGTTGGAGCACCACTTATATAGCAACATACTGTTAGGATTTAGAAAGTATTTTTAGATATGTATTTTGGCACGCGGACCCCTAAGGCAGGGTCCATTATGCATAGCCAAAATCATGTCTGGGCCCAAGGCTATTTCAGTTAGCCTTGTAGAAAACAAGGTTTACAATATTTCCACTGTTATCTCAAATAGAGCCTCCGGGACAAGGAGTGACTTTAAACACTCTGCAAATATAGCAAATTTAACACGCATTCCCTGTAGAGGCAACAGCCAGATAGTTGAATGCCTGAAGCTAAACCTGGCCCTATTTAACATCAGGTCACTTAATGACAAGTCTTCCTCTGTAAATGATATCATCTGTAAAGAGAAACTAGATATTATTTTTTTAACAGAGACTTGGCTTGGATCTGATGGAGCGGTGCCCCTAGCTGCAGCATGCCCACCAAAGTACAGTTTCATTCACTCAGGACGTGAGGGAAAAAGAGGAGGTGGTCTGGCGAATATCTTTTCTGACACTTTAAAATTCAAACCTCTGCCAAACCTCGGCAGTTTTAAATCATTTGAATACCAGGCCACCATATTGGAGAGTCAATCCTCTGTGCTTATGATTAGTATGTATCGACCTCCAAAGTGCAGCAAAGCCTTATTTCTAACAGAAATATCAGAACTTTTATCTATCTGTTCCACTAATTATGACAGAACTCTGATTACTGGAGATGCTAATCTACATGTTGACATTGTTTCGGATGTTGTGGCTATGGGTTTCCTACAGTTACTGCACAACTTTGACTTTATTCAACATGTTGTTGGGCCAACACATAAACATGGCCATACCCTGGACTTGGTGATCACTAAAGGTTTGAATATCACTGTTGACAGTATTATTGATAAGCCCGAACTAACAGACCACTATTTATTGTGTTTTAATATGACTGTCTCTGATCTAGGGAAAAACAATACAGAATATACTATAAAAAAACGTTTTTTTATCTCATCTGCAGCAAACGAGTTTCCTCGTCATCTGGCGTGTGTGCAGGTGCCCCCCCTACTTGATGCTCCCTCAGTGAATGATATGGTTCAACATCTTAATCTCAAATTAGAGTCAGCTCTCGACATAGTGGCTCCTATGAAAACTAAAAAGAAACTTAACTCTAGAGTAACACCTTGGATTGATGAGCACATGCGCTCACTCAAGAAAGAATGTCGTAAAGCTGAGCGAATTTGGAGAAAAAACAAACTCACTGTCCACCTAGAGATCTTTAAGAAGTCAACAGTGGCCTATAACAAAGCACTGCGCTTGGCAAGGCAGGCATATTTCTCACGCATTATCAATGACAACAAGCAAAATGCCAGAGTCTTATTCTCTACCATTGAACATCTCTTAAACCCCCCCCAGGCTTATAAGGAGTCGCTCCCTGCTTCTAAAGCTAAGTGTGATGAGTTCGCATCCTTTTTTGAAAACAAAATTTTTAGCATTCGAGCTGGTATTATGAATGCTGCTGCTAGCACTGCAAATGCGGCAAATGGTGCATGGTGCAAAAATGTAGATCCCTCCAGAGGAAGCCTAATATCATTCTGCGCAATTAATGAAGAGGAACTCCGTAAAACTATATCACAGATGACATCATCATCTTGCTCACTGGATGTAATACCCACCCCGTTTCTCAAAGAGGTTTTAGACAGTGTTATTGGAGATATCCTAAAAATTGTAAACAGCTCTCTACTTTCAGGCGTCTTTCCAGACTCACTGAAAACGGCTGTAGTCAGGCCGCTACTCAAGAAACACAACCTTGATCCATTGGTGCTGGGTAATTATAGACCAATCTCAAATCTGCCATTTTTGGGCAAGGTCTTAGAAAAAACTATCTTTCATCAACTGGATGTGTTCCTACAGAACAATAAGGTTCATAACAAATTCCAATCTGGCTTCAGGAAAGGTCATAGTACAGAAACAGCACTTGTAAAAGTAATTAATGATCTTAGGGTGTCCGCTGACGACAAAAATGTATCTGTTCTCCTACTCCTTGACTTAACCGCTGCTTTTGATACGATTGATCACACAATTCTACTACAACGTTTGGAGTACTGGATTGGTTTGTCAGGCACAGCCCTGTCTTGGTTTCACTCTTACCTAACAGGCAGAAGCTATTTTGTCAGTCTAGCTAACTTTGACTCAGACAAACACAACATCTGTTCTGGTATTCCACAGGGCTCAATTCTGGGTCCCTTATTGTTTTCCCTGTATATACTACCGCTGGGAGAACTCATCGCCGATCACGGAGTGAACTTCCATTTCTATGCTGATGATACCCAGCTGTATCTTTCAGTAGCTCCAGACGACCCCTGCGCTTTAGACCCATTGTTGACCTGTCTGTCCAGTATAAAATGCTGGATGAGTGAGAACTTTCTTAAGCTAAATGAGGATAAAACAGAAGTTCTCATAATTGGCTCCAGTGAGCAGAGAGAATCAATAACAAGTAGACTTGGTAACCTGGCTGTAGAAAGTAACACCACAGTAAAGAACCTGGGGGTGATTATCGATTCTGAATTGAATTTCAATACACACATTAATCATGTCACCAAGATTGCTTTCTTTCATCTTAGAAATATTGCACGTATTAGAGATTATCTGTCGTTAGACGATGCAAAAACGCTGATCCACGCTTTTGTTTTCTCTCGGCTTGATTACTGCAACGCACTCTACTCTGGCCTGCCAAAGAAAACAACTGACAGATTACAACTTGTTCAAAATGCGGCAGCCAGAATTTTAACTAAAACCAGGATGAGAGAACATATCACTCCAGTTCTAGCTTCACTACACTGGCTCCCGGTTGTTTTTAGGATTGATTTTAAAATTCTTTTAATAGTTTATAAAGCTCTAAATGGTCTGGCACCTTCCTACCTCTCCGACTGCCTAGAGAGATATGTTCCAAACCGGGCCCTCAGGTCTTCAAGTGCTGACCTGCTCGAGGTGCCTACAATGACATATAAAAAATACGGTGAAGCAGCATTCTGCTTTTACGGACCGACAGTGTGGAATAAACTCCCACTACACTTAAGACAGGCAGCCTCTGTCGATAGCTTTAAAGCACAGCTCAAGACCTATTACTTCACTCTTGCTTTTAGCTGATTCTTTGGTTGATTTTTAATTCCTCACTGTATTTCCTATTTTAATGTTGTTTTATGCCTTTGCTTTTGTTTTGTGTGAGTGGAAGAGAAAGTCACGGTAGTTAAAAGACAAGAGTCTGATAACTCCATCCGGAGGATTTAGTGAATTATCCTCTGGGGCATGTCGACACGTGGTGGACCCTCCAGGGCAGATCCTTTTGTCTATGTTTATTCTATATATCTTGTATAACCCCGATATCATTCTCAGGGGTGTACGGTGTATGGTTTGGATGTGATAAGTTAGCAGATCCCCTGGGCTAGTCCACACGTGGTAAACATGGTGAAAATATATTACTAAGGTGTAATATTACTAAGTGAAAATATATTACTAAGGTGTAATATTGACAATTGTGTGAAGATATATTACTAAGGTACACAAGGTACACATGTAATATTGGCAATTGTGTGTGTTGTAGTTGTGTTGTGGCGAGGGCCACTGCATTTTACTGCATTTTACTGCTTTTATTTTATTTTATTTTATTTTATTTTTAGTCTGATAACTCCATCCGGAGGATTTAGTGAATTATCCTCTGGGGCACGTTGACACGTTGTGGACCCTCCAGGGCAGATCCTTTTGTCTATGTTTATTCTATATATCTTGTATAACCCCGATATCATTCTCAGGGGTGTACGGTGTGTGGTTTGGATGTGATAAGTTAGCAGATCCCCTGGGCTAGTCCACACGTGGTAAACATGGTGAAAATATATTACTAAGGTGTAATATTACTAAGTGAAAATATATTACTAAGGTGTAATATTGACAATTGTGTGAAGATATATTACTAAGGTACACAAGGTACACATGTAATATTGGCAATTGTGTGAAGTGTGGATATTTCTTTAGCTGTGTTGTAGAGGACAGTGGTCACTACATTTAAGTTATATCCATTTGTGTTGTAGTTGTGTAGTGGCGAGGGCCACTGCATTTTACTGCATTTTACTGCTTTTATTTTATTTTATTTTATTTTTGTTTGCTTTATTGTTAAATTGGTTCTAACTGTAATTGTATCCTTGCTCTGTAAAGCACTTTGAGCTGCATTTCATGTCATGAAAGGTGCTATACAAATAAAGTTTATTATTATTATTATTATTAATCTCAAAATGTTTTGTTCCAGGGACCCCCAGGAGCAAAGAACTGAGTTAAAACATTTCGCTTTAAATAGCAGATCTACAAGCTCATAGCGTGGCACTCGGTGCCGCGCTATGAGCTTGTAGATTGTTTGAATAGCCAAAGAAATGATAAAATGACACAGATGCGTTCCCGGATTGAATGGGTTAATTAATGTATTCATATGGAGGTACTGTGTATGTGGAGGTATGGAGGTTAATTAATGTATTCATATGGAGGTACTGTGTATGTGGAGGTATGGAGGTTAATTAATGTATTCATATGGAGGTACTGTGTATGTGGAGGTACTGTATGGAGGACGCTCCAAGTGGGCTCTTGTAGGCGTGGCCTTTTGACCGGAGTGGGCGGAGAGGGTCCATGTGTGTTGGTGTGATGGAGAATCTCTGTGTGTGTGTGTGTGTGTGTGTGTGTGTGTGTGGGTCTCACCTGTACTCGTCTGAAAAGAATGGGGATATGTAGCTAGAAAATGTATTAAAAAAAATGTTGCCAATGGTAACCATTAATAACTGATGGATACATGTTTAAATATAGAACACTCCCTCTCTCTCTCCGTCTGTCATTCTCTCTGTCATTTTCAACTCGTATTGTCCTCTCTGGAAACATGTACGGCACAATGGTAATTCCATTTACTTCCATTTCCACTTAACATAATGTTTTATTTATTGTTTGATTTTTTATTTGATTTTTTACAACTTTACGTCTGCATTCTAGATGCTTTACCCAGAGTCTGAAACAAGTTCCTTCACTTAACCCTTTAAGGCCTGAGGCCGATTCTACATGTCTCCTAAATCCCAACAGTTTTTGTTTCTATATCAGTGGTGCTCAAACTTTTTCATGTCAAGGACCCCCAAAATGATATGTTTTTGGCCAACGACCCGAATCTCAAAATATATTGTTCCAGAGACCCCCCCTCCAGAGACGCAAAGATTTGAGTTAAAAATGTTCCCTTTAAAACGATATATATATTCAAAGATTTGCACACATTTTCACGATTTTTCAGAAAAATAGCAGATCTACAAGCTCGTAGCGCGGCACTCGGTGCCGCGCTACGAGCTTGTAGATCTGCTATTTTTGAATAGCCCAAAGTGTAAAATAATGCTTTTTTAGCTCAAATCTTAATGGCTTAAGAACTTCAAACAAAGTTGGACCTGAAATGACGCATTGTCAATCATTAATAGAAAAGACACGAATAGTTCCATTGTTTGCAGACATATTGTCTCTGCAGTTAAATGACTCATTAACTCATTAAACATGCTTCAGCGTGCCCGCCACGACCGGCCGGCCTACCTTACAGTACGTTTCCTTTAGTAGATATGACATGACGGAGCACTTTCCTTGTGAAATGTTGCCATTCATAGTCCTGACAATACGTCGGTACCTTTGTTATCTTGTGCATACAGCTTACATAAAGATACAGCTTACATAAAGATACAGCTTACATAAAGATACAGCTCACATAAAGCACACGTGACGTGACCCGGCACAAACAGACGGAGACACATTGATAAGGCTTGATTTTAGTTAGACCGACCCCTTCGACCTTTAACCCATTAAGACCGGGAACGCATCTGTGTGTAATTTATAGATTTATTTGGGCTATTCAAAAAATAGCAGATCTACAAGCTCATAGTGTGGCACCGAGTGCAGTGCTATAAGCTTGTAGATCTGCTATTTATTTTCTTTACGTGAAAATGTGTGCAAAATTGCAAATCTTGGAATGTATATACATATTTTTTAAAGCAAACATTTGTAAGATATTTAGTTCCAGGTATCCCAGAAGCAAAGATTTGAGTAACAAATAGCCGCTTGAAAAAAAAGAAATCAAATATTTGCACACATTTTCATGATTTTTCAAAAATAGCAGATCTACAAGCTCATAGCGCGGCACCGAGTGCCGCGCTATGAGCTTGTAGATCTGCTATTTTTGAATAGTCCCAAAGAAATCTAAAAATGACACACAGATGCTGCGTTCCCGGTCTTAAAGGGTTAACCTGTTAACTCTTTGAGGATCAACGCATTTAGTGCTTTTAACTTGTTCTTGAAAGAGTCACATGTTTTCACTTGATGCTGACAGACACATGGTGAGACCAGTGTTGTTTTGGGTGAATAGCTAAAGATAGGAATTGGCCTGATTTTGGCCTTTTTTAGTTTTTTAAAGATATTTTATGGCCTTTGTTGTTGATAATGCACAGTTGAGATAGATAGGAAACGGGGAGAGAGAGACGGGGAGTGGCCAGGCCCTCAGAGTTGCTGAGAAACATTGAAGCTGTCACCCCAGTGGCCAAAGCTGGAACTGCAGGCGGGGCGAAATACATGCACGAGCAAGAAATACTGAGATATTTATATATAAAAATATATATAATATAATATAAATATGTAAACATATTATACATAAATACATATGCATTTACATATAAATATGTATCTCGAGTGTATTTAATAAATATAAATATAAACACGGGCTCGTTCATGGAGGTAGGTTGTGACGTAGGACGCAAAAAAGGACACCAGAGTGCTGCATGCTCATAACTCTATGGCTGCTCCAAACGTCTCAATAATTCTACTTCCGGCAGGCTTCCGGGTGCTTCAAAACGCCACTGAGCAATTTCATTGAAATGAATAGCTGGGGGCGGGGCAATCCGCCCTCTCAGAGGTCTTCAACAGGGGGTCCGCGACCCCTAGGGGGTCCGCGGAGGTACTGCAGGGGGTCTGCAAAATTGATGTTTGATTAAAAAAAAAAACGTTTTAAAAACTTTTTGATAATTTTTTTTTCAAAATGTTTCAATATGTCTTTAAACATAACATGACATATTTGAATAGCTTAGTATTGAATGCAGAATAACATGGTATGTTTATACATATTTTGTAGAGAAAGAAAAGGTCTTTTGCACACCTACTGGGACAACCTGGGTAGGAGCAGGCTCCAGGCAACCATTTGTTCATGTTTATACATATAAAACACAATTGTATACATAAATATACGATATATGTGGTGGCCTACTCCCTACCCTACGAGGTAGGGGGTCCCTGCTCCATCACCCCATCAGTTTGGGGGTCCCTGGCCTGAAAAGGTTGAAGACCCCGTCTAGTTATATTATACCCTCTATGGGAGTGACACACGCAGCAAAGGTCGTCGA
Source organism: Gymnoscopelus braueri (assembly GCF_963280865.1). NCBI lineage: Eukaryota > Metazoa > Chordata > Actinopteri > Myctophiformes > Myctophidae > Gymnoscopelus > Gymnoscopelus braueri. Next base: position 1,730,507 of record NC_137618.1, on the reverse strand, counting down.
GAATCGGCAGTGGTGGCAAAAGTACTTTACTTAAGTAAAAGTATCAATAGCAGCATGTAGAAATACTCTGTTCCAAGTAAAAAGTCCGGAATGTCAAAATGTACTTGAGTAAAAGTACAAAGGTATTGGCATCAAAACGTACCCCAAGTATGCAGACTGTCCCATTTCTAGTTTTAAAAAATGTATACAAATCTTTTGAAAATAGCAGATCTACAAGCTCACAATGCGTCACATCGCGACACATTGTGAGCTTGTAGATCGGCTATTTTCAAATAGCGGAAATATATATATATATATAGAGCATTCGTGGTTAATGTATGTTTTGTAATAATAATCAAAATCTACAAAGTAACTAGTAACTAAAGTTGTCAAATAATTGTAGTGGAGTAAAAGTACAATATTTGCCTCTGAGATGTAGTGCAAGTACAAGTAAAAGTACTGAAAATGTGAAATACTCCAGTAAAGTAAAAAATACCTCAACATTGTACTTAAGTACAGTACTTGAGTAAATTTACTTAGTTACTTTACACCTCTGGGAATGGGCATTAGAGCCTACATGTGGTATGCGCCTGGACCGCTAGATGTTTCCTATCTAAAGATATTGGGTCTCGTTCTCTAAGCTTGGGCAGGACCAGATTTTATAATAAACACATTTGTTTTAGGGTTAGGGCGTTTCCCGCCTTTATTGATAGATACAGTAGACTGACAGGAAATTGGGAAAGAGAGAGAGATGGGAAGTGACACGCAGGCAAAGGTCGTCGGGATCGGGAGTCGAACCCGCGACACACTGTCAGGCTGCATTAGCTGGCAATAGAGTACTGAAGTCCTGACGTCACTCGTTCATCCCCTGGGTTGCGGAAGTCATTTCTCTACGGAGAATAACATTGGGTCATCATAGAATCGTCTCATATAAGAATTGTGGTCCAAAAATAAACAAACTGTCTCTGCGATATTGTCAGGGAGGAGGCTCTGTATCGTTTATGATAGTCAGTCACTCATATTTGATAAAGACTATTTCTGGCGAAAATTTAACTAATTCGGCAGAAGTAACATTATCGTTTTCTCACCGTCAGTTGATGCTTCATATCCATAAGAGTCAAACCGCCGGGGTCATTTGTTTATTTTTGGAACACAGTTCTTATTTGACGCGAAATTAAACACGTCTATGGGAATTCTGAATGGGGGAAATAAACCGCAACCCAGGTAGGATGAGTAAATTACGTCAGACTTCGGTGCTCTATAGGCGCCCGGACCGCTACTGGGCCAATTCATAAAACAAAACATGTGTCTGTGATTTCTTTGCGTCGGGTTTCACTGAAACTCCATCTCCTGGGGGGGGCAGTGACACAAATCATGCGTTCTGTCGCTGTTATTAGAATGCCTTATTCTTCATACAAAATCAATTATAATAGCGCCAAACCTCAAATAAAATGTTTATGCGCCACAACATCGTCTCTGTCGGGTGGAAACCTCATATCTCCAAAACTCCAAAACATCTCAGGATTCAAATTAACAGCAAAAGTAGCAGATCTATAATAAAAAAGTAGGGCATTAATTTAGGAAAAAACATAACGAGTTATATGGAGATGAGAGGTTTCTGCCCGACAGCAACGGTATGTCGTTTTTTCCACACATTTCCCGCTCTACTGGGACATTTCTACATTAATAATAATAATAATAATAAATTTTATTTGTATTGCACTTTACATTTGAAACAAACCTCAAAGTGCTACAGTACATAATAAAACATAACGAAAACCATTTGCAAAAGAATCAGAATCACATTGACTGGGAAATGTCTACATGTGATGGGAAATGGTGCAAAGAGTGCAAATTTGTTTAAAAATCAATATTATATGAACGGTGGGTAAATTGACCCTACAATTATTTAACATACAAATTGTCCAACTGGTATTTTGTATATGATCCTACAGTCTGGTTTGGATTCGCCATAAACATCTTGGCAGCGTCATCGTCGTTCAGTTGTACATTAGATTGAGAGAGATGATTTGTTGTGAAAGCCCCACCCCCCACTTTTGACCAACACACATAAGTAACGTAACCCCAGGGCCGTCAGTTGGGGGTCCCTGGGTAAGGCAGTTTGCCCCTGCCCCCCCTATAGTTTCACATTGTCAAATTCACTTTTATGTATATTTTCTCCAGCTCTGAACGAGGTTCTGTAGAACATTGCTCTACTCCTCCACCCACACCCGTCCATCTACCGTACATGTGACATGTAACACACGTTATAGAAAAGTGTTTTCCAAAATACTGCAAAAATAGCCAATCTGTGAGCTCACAATAATTGTATGCTGCATCGCCACATGTTGTGAACTAGATCGGCTGTTATTGCTACTTATTTTGACATAAGGCTTTTAAAGCTGTTACTTTCTTCTGCCACGGTCCAGTTTTATTTTCCTGAAATGATGCCTCTTGCGTAACCTCTCCGTCAACCCCACAGCCTCGCTCATTCTCACCCATGTTCAAATTAACTAAATCTGTTCCCCCCCCCCCCCACCCCCCCCTTTCAAGGAGTTGTTCAGCGTACTCAGACCTCTCTGACCCGGGTTACGCTTGGCTCAGAGTCATGTTTGCTTTGCACATTGTTTACATTCCCAACTGGTACTTCCCATGACTTAAGCTGCAGCTTAGCATGGGCCTATCAAAACCTCTTCATCTGGGTCTGGCCATTGACCAATGTCACATCATGGTGAGCTATTAAAGACCACTTTAAATCCCTATAGACTTTGTCAACACGCCTAACAGCGAACATAGCCAATGCATCGTGGTGTGAGCTAAACATTTTTTAGACATTTTGGGGAATGTTTCCCTATAGTGACATTGATGCCCAAAACTATAGGGACACCAGGTTGAAAGTGGGTGACAAACAAACAGATTTTTCATATTCCATCCTGATTGGCTAAGATTGGCCTCCTAACGTTTGCAGGAGTGGCTTGTTTTGAACAACATGCCTCAGATCATGAACGCAGCGTCCGATTGGACTGTGTGGTCTCATGTCGGCCATATAGCGTATGGACATGAGACTGAATGATGTTGTTGTTCATGGTTTGAACAACATGGCTTCTATAAGATTTCCCTCTCTGCTTTTTAGTCTTAGCTTAATGCAGGGGTCTTCAACGTTTTCAGCCCAAGGACCCCCTAGCTGAGAGAGAGATGAAGCAGGGACCCCCTCTATATTGTATACAATTGTGTTTTAGATTAAACTTTTTTTGTTTAAGTTTACTGTTCTTTTCCCCCTCTACACCTATACCTCTTTGCCAAAAATAGCCTAATCTACAAGCTCACAACGCCTCGCAGCGTGAGGCGTTGTGAGCTTGTAGATCTGCTATTTTTGCTACTTTTGTGTGACATAGAATGGCCCGACAGTATGTGCAATGTGTCCCTCTGGAGTGAGTGTGGATATATAGTGGCCCTCTGCATCATCAAAGTTGCATCACCCCTGCCTTGTAGCCCAGTAGAAAGTGATCTACTCTGGTTCCATAAGGAAGGCCTTGAAGTAGAAAGGGATCTACTCTGGTTCCATAAGGAAGGCCTTGAAGTAGAAAGTGATCTACTCTGGTTCCATAAGGAAGGCCTTGCAGTAGAAAGTGATCTACTCTGGTTCCATAAGGAAGGCCTTGAAGTAGAAAGGGATCTACTCTGGTTCCATAAGGAAGGCCTTGCAGTAGAAAGTGATCTACTCTGGTTCCATAAGGAAGGCCTTGCAGTAGAAAGTGATCTACTCTGGTTCCATAAGGAAGGCCTTGCAGTAGAAAGTGATCTACTCTGGTTCCATAAGGAAGGCCTTGCAGTAGAAAGTGATCTACTCTGGTTCCATAAGGAAGGCCTTGCAGTAGAAAGGGATCTACTCTGGTTCCATAAGGAAGGCCTTGCAGTAGAAAGGGATCTACTCTGGTTCCATAAGGAAGGCCTTGCAGTAGAAAGGGATCTACTCTGGTTCCATAAGGAAGGCCTTGCAGTAGAAAGTGATCTACCCTGGTTCCATAAGGAAGGCCTTGAAGTAGAAAGGGATCTACTCTGGTTCCATAAGGAAGGCCTTGCAGTAGAAAGTGATCTACTCTGGTTCCATAACAGCTCTGAATTCACCCTGTGTCTCGGTCTCTCTTCATGGAGGAGCCAGATCCACTTTCTTTCTATGTTGCCTTTCAACTGTAATATTTCAGCAGGAGCTGTTTGTTTTGGCCCAAGGTGTTTAGGAAAAAGTTCCCCCCCCAACCGTATTCCGCACATGTACATCTCATGACCCCCCCCTCCCTCCTCCTCCTCCTCATTTCCTGGTTTGGAGCAGGGGGAGCAGTAGTGGCCCCTCCAGCAGTGGTGTAAAGTAACTAAGTACTGTACTTAAGGACAATTTTGAGGTACTTTTACTTTACTGGAGCAATTCCAATTTTCAATACTTTTACTTCTACTCTATCTCAGAGGCAAATATTGTACTTTTACTCCACTACAATTATTTGAAAACTTTAGTTACTAGTTACTTTGCAGATATATATTACTACGTTATAAAACATACATTAACCACTTTAGCCCTGTTTAATACCTATATAGGCTATTTTCAAACATTTTAGTACTTTTACTTTTGGTACTTTAAGTACATTTTGATACCAATACCTTTGTACTTTTACTCATGTAAATTTAGAATTCTGGACATTTACTTGTAACAGAGAACTTCTACATTGCAGTAATTGATACTTTTACTTAAGTAAAACAGTTGAGTACTTTTTCCCCCACTGCTCTCCAGCGTGGCGTTGACGAGGGAGGGAGGGAGGGGGGAAGGGGGGGCCCAGGCCCACCGCCATAGGGACCGTCTGCCAGTCAGACCCACAATGACCGGCTCTGTTGGACGAGCGGCGCGCTGAGCGGGCCCAGAGGCCCAGAGAGATGCCCAGAGATGCCCAGAGGCCCAGAGAGGCCCAGAGAGGCCCAGAGAGCTACTGAGACCGTTTGTAGTGATCCATCAGGGGTCAGCCCAAGGCCACGGCAACCTCTGACATGTCAAGTGATGTTGTGCTAATCTAAGCACAACTGTGTGTGTGTGTGTGTGTGTGTGTGTGTGTGTGTGTGTGTGTGTGTGTGTGTGTGTGTGTGTGTGTGTGTGTGTGTGTGTGCGCGTGCGCGTGCGCGTGTGCGTAGTTGCACTTTCAGATTGAGTTTATGAGATGAAAAGCTTTCCCTGAAAAAACCTCCTGATGCTTTTGGCCATTTAATTGAATTTCCCTCTAAAACACGGCAACATTTTTGGAGGGAAAACAACATTGAATGAATGAAAGCAGATGTGTGACCGTCACCACATGGCTCTACTGTAGGCTTATACCTCTCTGTCTCGCTCTCTGTCTCTTGCTCTCGCTCTCGCTCTCTGTCTCTCGCTCTCTGTCTCGCTCTCTGTCTCTTGCTCTGTCTCTTGCTCTCGCTCTCTGTCTCTCGCTCTCTGTCTCTCGCTCTCTGTCTCTCGCTCTCTGTCTCTCGCTCTCTGTCTCTGTCTCTCGCTCTCGCTCTCGCTCTCTCTCTTGCTCTCGCTCTCGCTCTCTGTCTCTCGCTCTCTGTCTCTGTCTCTTGCTCTCGCTCTCTGTCTCTCGCTCTCGCTGTCTCTTTGTCTCTCTGTCTCTCTGTCTCTCTTTCTCTCTCTCTCTCTCTGTCTCTCGTTCTTTTTGTCGTTGTCGGGCAGAAACCTCTTATCTCTAAAAAAAAAAAAAAAAAAAAGTGTCTTTCTTGGTGCAGCTGTGTTGTGTTGTGTTGTGTTGTGTTGTGTTGCACGACATAAAGATGTCAAAGTAACTGCTATACGCTCAGATGAAATGATTCTGGATCATGTGCATCACTGCAGCCTAAAGGCGGAAGATTGAGTCATGCAGCGGGGGATGGGAAGTGTCTTAAGGGTTTGGAGCTCTGAGCTAAAAACTAGGAAAAAATACATACTGTACCATCTCCGGTTTACTTCCCGTATCTGTGTGAAGTAGGTGTCCGCCTTTTTAGGAGACCGGTAGCATGTTGGAGTCTATTATTTTCAATGTATGAGTGAACGTGAACACAGCTTCTGAACCATTCTTTATTATTATTATTATGAGTCTATCAATCTGGGAACCCATCGCCAAATGAAAAGGAAAAACAGCGCCCTCTGCTGTTTTTGACTATCTCACTTGGCTCTGGGAGGAAGTCGACGTAGCACACGTGCGCAAGGAAACCGGGGTTTTGGTCTGCCTTCAGCCTTTCACTTCCGGTGGTGCGACTATGTTTTCATTCCCACTAACAATATTTCTACACGGAACACTAACACCACTTCTCCCAGAGAACATGGATGGTTTTGGTTATAAGCCCACTTGTTTCTATGATGAAAGAGCAAGTTAAAATGTGAATATCTTTCCGTGGTTTTGTCTGCTCCGTGGACGCTATTGTTAAATGAGTTTTGCAGCAACACACTCTTTCTCTGTCCCATGCAGCAACACACTCTTTCTATGTCCCATGCAGCAACACACTCTCTCTCTGTCCCATGCAGCAACACTCTCTCTGTCCCATGCAGAAACACACTCTTTCTCTGTCCCATGCAGAAACACACTCTTTCTCTGTCCCATGCAGCAACACACTCTCTCTGTCCCATGCAGAAACACACTCTTTCTCCGTCCCATGCAGAAACACACTCTTTCTCTGTCCCATGCAGTAACACACTCTTTCTCTGTCCCATGCAGCAACACACTCTCTCTGTCCCATGCAGCAACACACTCTCTCTGTCCCATGCAGAAACACACTCTTTCTCCGTCCCATGCAGAAACACACTCTTTCTCTGTCCCATGCAGTAACACACTCTTTCTCTGTCCCATGCAGAAACACACTCTCTCTGTCCCATGCAGCAACACACTCTTTCTCTGTCCCATGCAGCAAAACACTCTGTCCCATGCAGCAACACACTCTCTCTCTCTGTCCCATGCAGCAACACACTCTCTCTATGTCCCATGCAGCAACACACTCTCTCTCTGTCCCATGCAGAAACACTCTCTTTCTATGTCCCATGCAGAAACACTCTCTCTCTATGTCCCATGCAGCAACACACTCTCTCTCTCTGTCCCATGCAGAAACACTCTCTCTCTCTCTGTCCCATGCAGCAACACACTCTCTCTGTCCCATGCAGAAACACACTCTCTCTCTGTCCCATGCAGCAACACACTCTTTCTATGTCCCATGCAGCAACACACTCTTTCTCTGTCCCATGCAGCAACACACTCTCTCTCTCTGTCCCATGCAGAAACACACTCTCTCTGTCCCATGCAGCAACACACTCTCTCTGTCCCATGCAGAAACACACTCTCTCTCTGTCCCATGCAGCAACACACTCTTTCTATGTCCCATGCAGCAACACACTCTCTCTGTCCCATGCAGAAACACACTCTCTCTCTGTCCCATGCAGCAACACACTCTCTCTGTCCCATGCAGCAACACTCTCTTTCTGTCCCATGCAGAAACACACTCTCTCTGTCCCATGCAGCAACACACTCTCTCTGTCCCATGCAGCAACACTCTCTTTCTGTCCCATGCAGCAACACTCTCTTTCTGTCCCATGCAGAAACACACTCTCTCTGTCCCATGCAGCAACACACTCTCTCTCTGTCCCATGCAGCAACACTCTCTTTCTGTCCCATGCAGAAACACACTCTCTCTGTCCCATGCAGCAACACACTCTTTCTGTCCCATGCAGCAACACACACTCTCTCTGTCCCATGCAGAAACACACTCTCTCTCTGTCCCATGCAGCAACACACTCTTTCTATGTCCCATGCAGCAACACACTCTTTCTATGTCCCATGCAGCAACACACTCTTTCTATGTCCCATGCAGCAACACACTCTTTCTCTGTCCCATGCAGCAACACACTCTCTCTCTCTGTCCCATGCAGAAACACACTCTCTCTGTCCCATGCAGCAACACACTCTCTCTGTCCCATGCAGAAACACACTCTCTCTCTGTCCCATGCAGCAACACACTCTTTCTATGTCCCATGCAGCAACACACTCTTTCTATGTCCCATGCAGCAACACACTCTTTCTCTGTCCCATGCAGCAACACACTCTCTCTCTCTGTCCCATGCAGAAACACACTCTCTCTGTCCCATGCAGCAACACACTCTCTCTGTCCCATGCAGAAACACACTCTCTCTCTGTCCCATGCAGCAACACACTCTCTCTGTCCCATGCAGCAACACTCTCTTTCTGTCCCATGCAGAAACACACTCTCTCTGTCCCATGCAGCAACACACTCTCTCTGTCCCATGCAGCAACACACTCTCTCTCTGTCCCATGCAGCAACACTCTCTTTCTGTCCCATGCAGAAACACACTCTCTCTGTCCCATGCAGCAACACACTCTCTCTGTCCCATGCAGCAACACACACTCTCTCTGTCCCATGCAGCAACACACTCTCTCTGTCCCATGCAGAAACACACTCTTTCTATGTCCCATGCAGCAACACACTCTCTCTGTCCCATGCAGCAACACACTCTGTCTCTGTCCCATGCAGCAACACACTCAGCAACACACTCTTTCTCTGTCCCATGCAGCAACACACTCTCGCGGGATCTAGCGCCAGTAAACATGGGACGTTCGTTCACGAGATCTGCCGTCACCCACTTACGACACTGTTTGTAGGATTTCTGGACCATTTGGCCTCTGGTGGGGTTGGGACGGTTTATCTTCATAAACGAACCATCTTTGCTCAAAATCGTCCAATGATAAAGCAGGTCCTGGGCTGTGCCTGGTGCCAGTCGGTGCACTGACCACCATACATACTCCCAGTGAGCGCCATGGGTCCCAGGTTCCAATCTGACCCCCGTCCCCCTTCTTTACTCGTCTCGCCTCTTCCTCTCTCTCTCTGGTTTCCTGTGTCTCTGCATACGGCAGCTTAAAGGAAAGCATTAAACACGTTTTTAATAAAGCAGGTCCGATCTGTCCCTTCTGTTTGTAACATCCTGTGCGTGTGTGTGCGTGCGTGTGTGTGTGTGTGTGTGTGTGTGTGTGTGTGTGTGTGTGTGTGTGTGTGTGTGTGTGCGTGTGTGCTGGCACCATGCACATAACTTGTGTGTCTTTGTCCTGGTCTTGTGAGCATTTGGCTGTGGTTCTACCCGAAGGCAGAAGGGTCGGTGGGGCTGAGGGTTTGAAGGCAGAAGGGTCGGTTCAGTCACACCCCTCTCTGCCCCCTAGAGCACACTGTAAAGACACTCTCGCAATTGTGTGTTGGCCGCCACCCTAGGGGGAAGGTTGGGGGGGGGGGGTGGGTCATTCATACAGAGAGGGGCGTATGAATGACCTCATCATCTCGTCTGGCTATGATGATGAGGACCTGAATAATGGGATTGTTTTGTGGCTAAATATACTTCTGACCCAGTGACTGATTTGTTCTGCCCTTCTTTTTTTCCTTCTCTCTTTTTTTTTTTTACACAACTAAGAAGTGTCAGCCCCACGTGCACACGCACACATGTACTAAAAGTGTCTCGGAAGAATCAGCTTTGTTTTGTGTGTGTGCGTGTGCGTGTACGTGTGTGTGCGTGTGTGTGTGTGTGTGTGTGTGTGTGTGTGCGTGCTGTCTATTCTGAGGTTGTTTTTGCTACCTTACCCAGCATGGTTCCTTTTCCTTCCAGGTCGCGTCTGATCTCTCATTGCTCTGTTCTGTTCTTTTATTATCTTTCTTTTCTCCCCCACGGCTCAGAGGAACAACGTGGATGAGGCTCAGTGCTGTGCTTTCCCCTCCCGCCGTTCACTCAGTTGCTGCGCAGTAAAAACTAAATGAAAGACCTGGACCCCCTCGAAGTCTGACTCTTTGGGACAAAAAAACACATCAATGAGTAATTCAGCAGCACTTCATTTTAACCACTTATGTCCTACATACTTCATTTTAACCACTTATGTCCTACATACTTCATTTTAACCACTTATGTCCTACATACTTCATTTTATCCCCTTATGTCTTGCATACTTCATGTACGATGAATGGCAAACATAGCCGATCAGCTATTTCCTACAAGCACACAGCTCCTGTGCTTGTAGATCGGCTATTTTCACTACTTTTGTGTGGCACTCTTGTATGATGAAGTAGGGCTTTGGTTTACAAAAAAACATACAGACATATATATATAGACATATATTTAGTTTTTGTTTGATTGTTTTTTAAAGCTGTCGTGGACATGACAGACCATAAAGTGGGGGTTGAACATGGCAAGCAGAACTCACAGAGTGTGTTTGTTCCTGTAGAAACATGGGACAGTAGCTCAGTGACTCGTGACTCTTCTTCCACAGACGGGAAGAGGAACTTCCTTATTGCGCCTCATTTGTTAATTACACAACGAGACGGTTGTTATGGATATAATGGGGTTATAATTATCGTCTTGTTTTCATACATCTATAGCTCTGCCCTCTCCCGGCGGTGTACATCAACACCACGTCCCCCTCCACACATGTTCTGTAGCAACACACTTTCATAAGCGGTGCCCAGATGTGCCACATCTGTTGGAAACCAAAACCCTGGCGCGTGTGTGTGTGTGTGTGTGTGTGTGTGTGTGTGTGTGTGTGTGTGTGTGTGTGTGTGTGTGTGTGTGTGTGTGTGTGTGTGTGTGTGTGTGTGTGTGTGTGTGTGTGTGTGTGTGTGTGTGTGTGTGTGTGTGTGTGTGTGTGTGTGTGTGTGTGTGTGTGTGTGTGTGTGACCACTGCCTCCTTTAGGCTTGTCACAATTATTACATAATCGCAATTATTTGAGAGATAATCATTATATATATTTTTTTACATTTTCAAAAATAGTGGAAATGGCAGATCTACAACTACTTGTAGATCAGCTATTTCCTCTCGGCTGTATCCACTATTTTTTTTTAAAGTAATCAAATATGTATGGTATTTCTATCTGCCTTGTTTTCAAAGCCTAAAAGCCCCCCAAAAATATGACATTTGTATTCATAATGTTCCAATGTTCAACGTCAAACACAATTCAGTCGTTGATAAATCTTAAGTATTTGCGTGACAATGAATGGTATTGTGACGCGACGGCCCTCCCTCCCCACCTGGTGGTGTTTCAGCAGGAAGGAGGGGGGGGGGGGGGGGGGGGGTCAGCGCGCCGGGTGGATGTCCTGAGAGCGCTGTATCTAGAGGGGTCTGAACACGCTGAGATCACAGGCTACTGTACAACCCCCCCCCCCCCCTCCCCCCTCCCACCCCATACACAAACATGTCATAAGGCTGGATTAACCCATTAAGACCGGGAACGCATCTGTGTGTCATTTTAAGATTTATTTTGGGCTATTCAAAAATAGCAGATCTACAAGCTCGTGCCGCGCTACGAGCTTGTAGATCTGCTATATATATTTTTTTAATATCTTGACAATTTGTGCAAATCTTTGAATATATATATAGTTGTTTTTCAAGTGAACATTTTTAACTCAAATCTTTGCTTCTGGGGGGGATTCTACAAATGTCTTCTAAATCCTAACATTTTTTTTTAAAGAAATTATGTTGCTATAATATCAGTAGTCCTCAAAACTTTTTTTCTTGTCAAGGACCCCCAAAATGACATGTATTTGGCCCTCAAAATATATGTTGTTCCAGGGACCCCCCCCCCCCCTTAAAAATGTTGACTTAAAATAAAAATATATATTAAAAGATTTGCAAAAATAAATCACGATTTAAAAAAAAAATAGCCCAAATAAATCTTAAAATGACACACAGATGCGTTCCCGGTCTTAATGGGTTAAATTTAGCACAGAGCTACATGGACATAGTTGATCCATTGTCAGGCTGAAGAAGAAAGAATCCCATGTTTTTGGTAGAGCTGATGGAGACACAGCTTCACTGTATATACAGTATTATTTATGTGGGCCGTGTGTTCAGTTCTTCTGTGTTCTATTTTAATATCATGCCCTCCTTGGCTAAACACGCCCCCCCCCCCCCCCCCCCCCCCCACACTATCAGAAAGACGCTCATTAGTTTGGGCAGGGCCTGTCTCTGCCTATTAGCAGGGCGGGTCACACTCCTACCAAGACCCATACATTATTATAACTTCATTAGAGGCTATAAATCATGTCCACAGCGTTGGCTCAGAGAACACAGCCCCGCCCTTCTTCACATGCAGGTCACAGGCTGCATGATCGGCCCTGGACTCCCAACCCCCCCCCCCCCCCCCACACCCTCCTCCTCCTCCTTACAGTATGACTAACGACCCAGACTAGAGGAAAGGGCTGAGGGGGGGCTATTTTCTGCCTGCTTACCTCATCATGCCAGTGTGGCTTCAGCGTTCACCGCTGCCACGAGCAGCTCCAAATTACAGCCTGATGCTTGGCTGGTGTGATGGGGGAGGTTGTACCAAGCACCGCTCCTCCTGGCCGCCCCACGGCCCCCTGGGCCTTTTGCTCTGCCACCTTGCCACCCTGCCCTCCTGCCACCCTGCCACCCTGCCACCCTGTCATCCTGCCACCCTGTCCTCCTGCCACCCTTACATTTTGTTAAGGGAGTTTGTTGGGTCTCAGTGACTTGCAGTGGTCTTGCTGCTCATTGCTTCATACAGTAGCCACTTAAAACCCTCTATATTTAGTAAATTAATACTCAGTTGACAGGGATTGGCTGTGTACTTGGTCAGCTCCCCCCCCCCTCCCCCCTCCCCTACACCAAATCTCCACCAAGTACTTGTAGATCATCTATTTTTGGCCAATGTTCCCTCCCTCCCCCAGCTAGAATAGGGATGTTATAGGATTGAAGTGGTTAGTCTTAGATGTTGACCTCATTGTGCCTGCTCACATTTGATGCCTTTTCAATCAGTGAAATGCCTCGTCTTCCTCCTCTTCCTCCTCTGCATCTGCTTTAAAAGTCTTGATGACTACACGATGCTGTGGTCACAGCGGTGCCTTTATGGGCGGGTCTAATTCTGATATGTTTTAGTTTTCTCTCTCCATTTCTGTCTCTATCCGCCTTTTTTTCCCATTACTCCTACAGCTTTTAACCTAACGTCATGCAAATCAGTACACAGTATCTCTATAGTCATGTGATCAACCCGGATCTGTCCGATTTCCCATATTCCATCCTCATTGGCTAAGGTTGGCTTCCAAAGTTTGCAGGATTGGTTCGTTTTGAACGAAAGGCCTCAAATCATGAACGCAGCGGTGCCATTTCCATAAAATTGAACACGCACATTCCCTCTAGGCCGAGGAAGAAATGCCACCCCTTTCACATTGGCCTGTTATAGCGCCACCAGCAGGTCTAATTTAGCAAAACACATTTTTTGGAACAAAACGCTTCAAATCATGAATCCAGTGTCCGATTGAAAGGTCTAAGAAGAAATGACACCCTTTTCACATATTTCCCTATTATAGCGCCACCTGGCGGAGACCTGTGCTCCGAGGAGCACTTTTTTTCTAGTTTGTTCTTTCTCCATCTGCCTTTTACCACAGAGAGTGTCCTCAATGCAGAGGAGTGGTTATTTCTTTAGCACATGGGTTGTCATGCAGGCGTTTGGATGTGGCCCCCCTTTGCCCCCCCCCCCCCCTGCAGCAGCTTGCAGGTCCATTCATATTGTGATCACGGTCCTTTCATATTCATATGACCAGCAGCTCTGTGTGGAACGCAGAGGGAGGGACGTGGTGCGTCATGTCAGCCAATGACAGATCATTTTGGCAGAGTTTCCTGACAGTGAGCGGACCTCCCACTCCTCCTCTCTCCTCTAGTAGACCCCTCCTCCCCCTGCCCCCCCCCCCCCATGCAGGAACTCCCCCTGCCCCTCCTTCCTTCCAGTGGTCCTCTGGGGGCCCCGGCCCGGATAATTGTGTGATGCTTCGCTCTTTGTGTCGATCATGTCAGGCGGCGGGGCTGTTTTCACAAAGAGCAGACAGCTGGCCTGCACTGTTCAGCCATGACGTAATGTCCCTGTCCCTCACCATGTCCCCGTCCCTCACCATGTCCTGTCCCTCACCATGTCCTGTCCCTCACCATGTCCTGTCCCTCAGCATGTCCCTGTCCCTCACCATGTCCCCGTCCCTCACCATGTCCCTGTCCCTCACCATGTCCTGTCCCTCACCATGTCCTGTCCCTCACCATGTCCCTGTCCCTCACCATGTCCTGTCCCTCACCATGTCCCTGTCCCTCACCATGTCCTGTCCCTCACCATGTCCTGTCCCTCACCATGTCCCTGTCCCTCACCATGTCCTGTCCCTCACCATGTCCCTGTCCCTCACCATGTCCCTGTCCCTCACCATGTCCCCTGTCCCTCACCATGTCCTGTCCCTCACCATGTCCCTGTCCCTCACCATGTCCTGTCCCTCACCATGTCCTGTCCCTCACCATGTCCCCTGTCCCTCACCATGTCCTGTCCCTCACCATGTCCCTGTCCCTCACCATGTCCCTGTCCCTCACCATGTCCTGTCCCTCACCATGTCCCTGTCCCTCACCATGTCCTGTCCCTCACCATGTCCTGTCCCTCACCATGTCCCTGTCCCTCACCATGTCCTGTCCCTCACCATGTCCCTGTCCCTCACCATGTCCCTGTCCCTCACCATGTCCTGTCCCTCACCATGTCCCTGTCCCTCACCATGTCCTGTCCCTCACCATGTCCCTGTCCCTCACTATGTCCCTGTCCCTCACCATGTCCCTGTCCCTCACCATGTCCCTGTCCCTCACCATGTCCTGTCCCTCACCATGTCCTGTCCCTCACCATGTCCTGTCCCTCACCATGTCCTGTCCCTCACCATGTCCTGTCCCTCACCATGTCCTGTCCCTCACCATGTCCCTGTCCCTCACCATGTCCTGTCCCTCACCATGTCCTGTCCCTCACCATGTCCTGTCCCTCACCATGTCCCTGTCCCTCACCATGTCCTGTCCCTCACCATGTCCTGTCCCTCACCATGTCCCTGTCCCTCACCATGTCCCTGTCCCTCACCATGTCCTGTCCCTCACCATGTCCTGTCCCTCACCATGTCCCTGTCCCTCACCATGTCCCTGTCCCTCACCATGTCCCTGTCCCTCACCATGTCCTGTCCCTCACCATGTCCTGTCCCTCACCATGTCCTGTCCCTCACCATGTCCTGTCCCTCACCATGTCCTGTCCCTCACCATGTCCTGTCCCTCACCATGTCCCTGTCCCTCACCATGTCCCTGTCCCTCACCATGTCCTGTCCCTCACCATGTCCCCTGTCCCTCACCATGTCCTGTCCCTCACCATGTCCCTGTCCCTCACCATGTCCCTGTCCCTCACCATGTCCTGTCCCTCACCATGTCCCCTGTCCCTCACCATGTCCCTGTCCCTCACCATGTCCTGTCCCTCACCATGTCCTGTCCCTCACCATGTCCCTGTCCCTCACCATGTCCCTGTCCCTCACCATGTCCTGTCCCTCACCATGTCCTGTCCTTCACCATGTCCCTGTCCCTCACCATGTCCCTGTCCCTCACCATGTCCCTGTCCCTCACCATGTCCCTGTCCCTCACCATGTCCCCTGTCCCTCACCATGTCCCTGTCCCTCACCATGTCCTGTCCCTCACCATGTCCTGTCCTTCACCATGTCCCTGTCCCTCACCATGTCCCTGTCCCTCACCATGTCCTGTCCCTCACCATGTCCTGTCCCTCACCATGTCATGTCCCTCACCATGTCCTGTCCCTCACCATGTCCCTGTCCCTCACCATGTCCTGTCCCTCACCATGTCCTGTCCCTCACCATGTCCCTGTCCCTCACCATGTCCTGTCCCTCACCATGTCCTGTCCCTCACCATGTCATGTCCCTCACCATGTCCTGTCCCTCACCATGTCCCTGTCCCTCACCATGTCCTGTCCCTCACCATGTCCCTGTCCTTCACCATGTCCTGTCCCTCACCATGTCCTGTCCCTCACCATGTCATGTCCCTCACCATGTCCCTGTCCCTCACCATGTCCCTGTCCCTCACCATGTCCCTGTCCCTCACCATGTCCTGTCCCTCACCATGTCCTGTCCCTCACCATGTCATGTCCCTCACCATGTCCTGTCCCTCACCATGTCCCTGTCCCTCACCATGTCCTGTCCCTCACCATGTCCTGTCCCTCACCATGTCCCTGTCCCTCACCATGTCCTGTCCCTCACCATGTCCTGTCCCTCACCATGTCATGTCCCTCACCATGTCCTGTCCCTCACCATGTCCCTGTCCCTCACCATGTCCTGTCCCTCACCATGTCCCTGTCCTTCACCATGTCCTGTCCCTCACCATGTCCTGTCCCTCACCATGTCATGTCCCTCACCATGTCCCTGTCCCTCACCATGTCCTGTCCCTCACCATGTCCTGTCCCTCACCATGTCCTGTCCCTCACCATGTCCTGTCCCTCACCATGTCCCCTGTCCCTCACCATGTCCCTGTCCCTCACCATGTCCTGTCCCTCACCATGTCCTGTCCCTCACCATGTC
The DNA here is from genome assembly GCF_963280865.1 of Gymnoscopelus braueri. NCBI lineage: Eukaryota > Metazoa > Chordata > Actinopteri > Myctophiformes > Myctophidae > Gymnoscopelus > Gymnoscopelus braueri. The sequence continues at coordinate 1,714,108 of NC_137618.1, read as the reverse complement.
CCTGTCCCTCACCATGTCCTGTCCCTCACCATGTCCCTGTCCCTCACCATGTCCCTGTCCCTCACCATGTCCTGTCCCTCACCATGTCCCTGTCCCTCACCATGTCCCTGTCCCTCACCATGTCCTGTCCCTCACCATGTCCCTGTCCCTCACCATGTCCCCTGTCCCTCACCATGTCCCTGTCCCTCACCATGTCCTGTCCCTCACCATGTCCTGTCCCTCACCATGTCCCTGTCCCTCACCATGTCCCCTGTCCTTCACCATGTCCTGTCCCTCACCATGTCATGTCCCTCACCATGTCCCTGTCCCTCACCATGTCCTGTCCCTCACCATGTCCTGTCCCTCACCATGTCCTGTCCCTCACCATGTCCTGTCCCTCACCATGTCCCCGTCCCTCACCATGTCCTGTCCCTCACCATGTCCTGTCCCTCACCACAATTCCCAGCCCCACAATTAACTCCAAAGGAAACCACTTAGAGATAAGAGGAGCGTGGATCACTGTAGTCTAGTCTGAGTGGTCTGAGTGGAAAGTGCTATTATTTGCGACGCATACAAATGTTTTGGGAAACACTGGACTCTACAGGAAGCTGTGAATGGACCGCATGGTTTCCAGGGCCCAGAAGAACCTTGTGAGATGCTGCAGAACAGAACAGAACAGAACCCCCTAAAAAGCTCCATTGACCCCCATGCTGAGCGTCAACTCCATGGTGTGGGTCTGGAATGCAGTCATCTGGCTCTCCATCTCCCTGCTCCCCCCCCCCCCCCACACTCTCTCTCTCTGCTTCTTTCTCACGTCACAGTTCAGCCGTAGTTCAGCTCGGTCTTGATTACTCTCTTCTTCCAGTAGATGTTGCTCCTCTGGCCACAGTGACACCACTCCCTCTCGTCACCTCCATCTGCAGCTCGTATCCGTTTGCCATGAACTTGTGGTTTTAACAGAATGCTCACAGTGTGATCCATCTCCCTGGATTGTGAATACTGATGTTTCCTCTTAATCAGAACAGCGTTTGAGTGTACAATCATTTGCCTCAATTTCGGACGGAACACAACTTAACAAGAAATATTCTGTATGCCAGTGGTTCTCAACCTTTATTTAGGCCGCGACCCCCCCAAAATAATCATATTTGAACTGGGGGACCCCCCACCCTGACAAGCACTTGGAATCGTAGGCATTACATTTTAGTTTGACTCGGTACCATGGATCAATATGGTGAAAATAACAGATCTACAAGCTCACAATGCGAGGCGTTGTGAGCTTGTAGACCAGGGTCATGTAGGGGTCAAGACCAGGGTCATGTGAGGACCCCCCCTGACCCGACCCACAGGTTGAGAACCTTCAACCACTGCATGTATGCATATCCTGGCTGTCTCGGTTAAAGTTCTAAGAAACCGTGTCGCGTGTACAAAAAAAAACAAACATGGAATATGTGGCTGTCAGGCATTCCTGCTGTTCCGGGACACTTGGTGCATATAATTGTGTAATTAATGACATTACTTGCAGAATTCAGAGATCTAGGGTAGGGTGCCCCCCCCCCCCCCCGCCACAGGCAAAGAATGAAGCCAAATTAGTTGGGAGTGATATTTTGATGCATTCTTCCACAATGACCCCAAAGCTGTGTTGATGTTGTACTTGCCACTGCTATGAGGATTGTGGACCTGTACTTGTTATGTGAAAATAACACTGCCTTTGTTAAGTGTTTTTAACACTATGTGAAAATAACAGCCTTTTGACTGAAAGTTGAAGTTTCTCTTATTGGAGAGATACGCCAAACACAAGCCCGACATACTTTGCAGTACGATGAATGGCGAAAGTAGACGATCTGTATGCCGAGCTGTGTGCAGTTTACGCTGTTTCAGAAACATCTTCTCAGCTATAATGACATGCCTAATAGGGATGTTAACATTTGACAAGACTCCCATTAGGCCCCCCGTCAATGTGGACCCCTCACTCACTCACTCACTCAGGAACCATGTCTTAAACCCTATGTACCTCGTTGACCAGGGTCCCCAAGGGGGGTCTGTACTTTGTCCCATCCTTGTTTTTCTCTCCCTCTACTCAAATACTCTTTGCGAAAAATAGCCGATCTATGTGAGCTTGTACATTGGCTATTTCCGCCGAAGGCTTGCCTATCATGACATGTCCAGGGAGGATGACTCTCCTGTGGGGAGTGTTGTATGTAGGATATCGTCAGATCAGATCCACTTCACCGTCTGTGAAGTTTAGTTATAATTCTATTCTCTTAATAGAGCAAAAGGGTGTTGAGTCTCACGACGTAACGCAGGAAAAAAAGGGGGGAAACTTACATGCAACATTTCCCCCACAATCGCAGCTATTATTAGTGGTGGCTCTGGAAAAAATTCCTGAGTAATGAATGTCGAAGTACAGACGGAGGGAAAAAAACAGGAGACCCAACGGGCTAATTTGAAGTCTCATGGGCTGCTAAGAGGAGGGAGAGCTGGAGAGTCCTGTTCCAGCAGCTCTGTGTAGAGGACTGTTAAGCTGCCAAATGTGAACCTTAAAGAGCTGTACAGTAACTTAGTCTAACCCTGTAGGTTCCTCCTATGCACTGTTGATTTCGTCGACTAAAACTATATGACGAAAAATGTTGGTCGACTACCTTTTGTCACTGATGAAACTAAATATAACTAAGCTATGGTGACTAAAACTATGACTAAATATACAGACAATTTCGTCAACAAATAAAAACTAGACTAAAATGTTAGTGAGGGATCTAGAGGAGAAGAGATCCAGTAGAACTAAAAGAGTCATTTTATGTTTGGTTGCGCTCAGGTGTTGCGCTCTGAAAATAACAGATCTACAAGCTGTCAAAATCCACACTGCTCCTATGTGGGTCTGACTTGTACGTAAGAACCTTAATTACCCTCTAGAACAGGGGTCTTCAACGTTTCTCAAGCCAAGGACCCCTTAGCTGAGAGAGAGATGAAGCAGGGACCCCCCAGGGACCCCCCACTACGTTTTGTATAAAGATTGTGTTGCAGATTTAACCTTTTCATAGATTTCATAGATGGGCTCATAGACTTGTTTGACAGCACTGTGGTTGTGTTGGATTCATGTTAATGTGTATTTTCAGACGGTTAACCACTTAAACCTTCAATAACTTGCACTTGGTCCGCTCTTTTCCCCCCCTATACCAAACCTCTTTGCCATAAATAGCCCATCTACAAGTGTTGTGAGCTTGTAGATCGGCTATTTGCAGCTGATGTTCCCCTCAGAATAGGGAGTCTAGGGCTCAAGTAAACAATAAAAAAAAAAAAAAACATTCACACAAAGATGTGGCCCCCCTGTAGTAACTCTGAGGACCCCCCCTAATGGTCCTGGACCCCCTGTATAACAAGTCACCAGGTCAGTGATGCCCTCCCCTCCCCATCATACTTCTGCATAAAGAGATGAGGACAATGACAAGTCCTTCATTGTTGGAGATCCACTAATCTTCATTGTTGGAGATCCACTAATCTTCATTGTTGGGGATCCACTAATGTTGAAAGTGCTGTAATCTGTCCCAGTTTACCCACCGTGTCACTGTCCTGGAATGCAAAGTGTTGACAATGGACTTTTTGTGTTGTTGTGACTTTTTGCGGTCATTGTTATAAGCAGCTTTCAAATGGTTGCCAGCATACATCAGTAAAAGTGTGAACTTTGTTTTCTGTTTTTGTTTATGTATTTGTTTATTTTTGGATGAATTGCATTCAAGTCAAGGAAAAGCCATCAGCTTGCCTGGCATTGCCGGGGTTATTACACTCGCCGTGCAACGTGTGTTCAGGTTTTGGTACCCAGCATTGGCCGGGTTATTGCTCTCTACCTCCTTTTCCCTCCCTCCTTTTCTGTCTCTCTCTCTCTCTCTCTGATTGAGATCTGGTCTGACATGACAGACAACCTCCCTTGCCCTCTCACTCTCTTCCACTCACCGCCCTCTCTCTCTCTCTCTCACCATCGCTCTCTCACTGGTTGAGCTTTGGCCTGACATCATGCACAACACAAACCGTTAGCTAACAACGTGATTTGTGCTGACATCAACCATCGCCTAACGACACTGACTCGCGCTGATGGATCTCCATGGGTGTGTGTCCGTATTTGATCATAATCCAAGCAAAGCACACAGACAAACCCACAGACAACTTGAACTTTTACAATTATTTGAGTGGAAAACAGTGTATTTTTTGACCAGACGGCAGTTTCCACCGTTCATTTGGAACGGTTTCACTTGCATCATTTTGGGAGGTAATTCTTAAAGCCAAAGCCCAGTGGCAGGCCAGCGCAGCAGCTAAATTAAGCTGAGAGTCACCCAAGCAAGTCCGGTGGCTGTCCCACAGATGCGACCTAGTTTCTGTCACGCCATGTGCTATCGATCAGGGCTAGTCAGCAATGTGGCAAAGGCACAACAATCTATTTGAACTTTTCCTACCCCCATTATCTCCTCATTTGCCCCCTCCTAAAAAAAACATGCTGGAAAATGAATCCAGCAGGTTTTTTTTGGAAACCAAATCTCAAATCAAACGAAAGAATATTGCTGTGTTTCTGCTGCGGTGCCTGACATTGATGTTGACATGACGGAGAACATGGCCTTGGGAAACGGGCACACCTGAACATGACATTCTTACATAAGGCATAAGGCAATATAGGCAAAGCCAACTCACAGGAGAAGAAGCACAACGACTCTCTCTGTCTAATATCATATAATTATATTACGATTAAAAAAAAATAGCAGATCTACAAGCTCATAGCGCACCACTCGGTGCCGTGCTATGAGCTTCTATTTATAGATCTGCTATTTTTGAATAGCCAAATAAATCTTAAAATGACATAGATGCTTTCCCGGTCTTAATGGGTTAATGTCTCTTGTTTTGCTCTGTGTTGCAGAACGTTAATGTGTGTGTTGTCCTCTGTGTTGCAGATATGCCTTGGCAGACGAGGCCTACCGGTCACTAAGGGACCAGGACAAGGACCAATGCATCCTGATCACAGGGGAGAGCGGCGCGGGCAAGACGGGTAAGAAAAACATCTGAGCAACACCACGGACATTTACTTATATATAACACTGTTTACCATGTTTGGGTCATGAGTAAATATCCCCTTAATGTATTTCAAAACATTTAAAATAATTTCAACAACAAAAGAAAAATTAAGAGAAATCTCATAATTTTTCAAAGGAATGTCATTAAAAAAAAAAAAAAATCAAAGAGATTCCATCAATGAAAACTTTTTTTTAAGGTTTAAAATAGCCGATCTGCAAGCTCACAACCTGCCGCATCGCAACACTTCTGGGTCCTGGGGAGATGTCAAATGTGTCTTTTGGGTCTCGAGCTAGAACGTTTGGGAACCACTGGTACTGTATATATCATCCTCCAGAGTTGACAGACAGGCTTTTCTCTTTTATCCCTGATTTTTGTAACCCATGTCACCCAGTGCCAATTGCCTATGTAATCCTGGGCACCACTCTCCCCCTGCCAGCCTGGGGAGATCCCAGAACTGAGCTCATGCCTCCTTCAGTGCATGAGCAGACCGCTTCTTATCACCTGACAGGGGGGAGTTTCCCCGGAAGGACGTAACGCGTGGAAGGAACACGTTATTCCAACCAGTTCCTTTCCCCTCCATCAGGCACCCCGGCTGACCAGGGGGAGGCAGTATAGAGACCAGGATTACTGCATGTTTATTGTGAGGGTACCTACCTACCCTAGGGGACACGGGGAGAACATGCAAACTCCACACAGAAAGGCCCTTTCGCCAACCCCACCTAGGGTATGGGCGCTTAACTGATGACGCGGAGGAGAGGACACGCCCCCAGCGCCCACACAAGCAAACATGAATGATGTTATGTTTGGATCTTAAATGTACCTGATGACACCAACTGCAACAATGACCTCATGCAGAATCTGGAAAATGTTGAGAATGGTAATAATAGACTCAAAACAATTGAACAGCTGTAGAGAAATGGCAGTCCTCCTGGTTTGATGTCAGTATCAAGCGTCCTAACAAGAGCATTTGGCAGACAGACAGACAGACAGACAGACAGACAGACAAGTTGAGAAACTCTCAAAAACCATGGGTGTTGTTGTGTACTGATACAGTGAAATGGGCCGGGGGAAGAATGGGTGGTATCTATCCGTCCATTAGAGAGGTTCCTGTCTTGACTCAATTGGTCTGTACTGTATGTACTTAACCCTTCATATAACAGTGAGGTCATGTTCTAGAGGGAAACCTCACATCATGCTGTACAGCGTGGAATGGAATGACCTCCTTTTTGTATTGTGTTGTGTTGGCACTGCAGCCCAGCAGGTTCCCAGGTGAGAGCTGTGTTCGGTTGGCAGCGGGACAGACAGACCCTGTTGGAACTCACGGCGCACCTTGTCGTGGCGTGTTGTGAGCCATTAGAGCTCCTATTTTTGGGGGTATTTTGTGTAATTTTTTGAAAATAACACTAATTTGGACCAATGTTTTTTTTATATTTTGGAAAACCTCGCTGGAGATATATTTATGTTTTTTAAATTCAGCCCTGTTTCTGGGGCAAACATTTAGTCTCTGTCGGGGGAAAACCTCATAATTATATCCAAAACTGTAACTTTTCAGGATTCCCCAAAAAATAATTGGCAAACGTAGCAGATCTACAAGCTCGACACGCGTCGCGAGCTTGTAGATCCGCTACTTTTGATGCTTTTGTGTGACGTTGTTTTGAAAAAGTTTGTAAAAAATATATATATTCAAAGATTTGCACAAATCTTTGATACGATAAAAGAAAAAAACGGATCTACAAGCTCATAGCGTGGCACTCGGTGCCGCGCTATGAGCTTGTAGATCTGTTATTTTTTGAATAGCCTAAAGTATAACATAATGGCTTTAGCTAAAATCTAAAATGACACAGATGCATTCCCGGACTGAATGGGTTAAATAGTTAAGAAACCTCAGGCTGATTTTGTAGTTTGTTTTTCCAGTTCTTGTTACAAAAACTATTGCAATGTAAAAAAAACAAAAACAACCATGGCAACACAACTGCAGCTAATCAAATTAGGGATGAGATTTCAACTAGATTGAGTTATATTTAGGTGTGGTGCCCAGAGACATGGGTGTGCCAGGCTGCCAGCCCAGTGTGTGCCAAAGCATAGACAGCAGTCTATAACCAGGCACATCGTCTCGCTCAGCGGAAACCAGCAGTTCAGTATGGTTACGCTTCTGTGCGGTGGTGGAACAAGTACTCAAACCTTTTACTTAAGTAAAAGTATCAATACTGCAATGTAGAAATACTCTGTTACAAGTAAGAGTCCGGAATTCAAAATTTACTTGAGTAAACGTACAAAGGCATTGGCAGCAAAATGTACTTAAAGTACCAAAAGTAAATGTACTAAAATGTTTGAAAATAGCAGCTCTACAAGCTTAGATCGCGACGCGTTGTCGCGATCATTTGATTATCTGCATTTTTTTAGATCAGATCTACAAGTTCATACCGCTGCACTCGGTGCCGCTTTATGAGCTTGTAGATCTGCAATTTTTGAATAGCCAAAGTATATAAAATATGGATAAAGTGACACATGATGCGTTCCCTTCCCGGGTTTAAATGGGTTAAGCAAACTACAAAATCAGCCCAGGGTTCAAGTCTCCTTTTAAGCCCTTTGATAGACTTTGTACATACGACAAATAATAAATAATACATAAACAAGCTGATCTATAAGCTCGTTTTGAGATTGTAGATCTGCTAATCTACTTAGATTTTAATTATGTTCATGTTTTTTAAGGTCTTTTTGATAATTCTTCCCTGTAATGGTTGACACATGCCCAACACAAGGAGGACATGTTTAAAGTGGCGAGCCCTCGGTGAGGTACAGTCGATGCTCTCTCATTAGATTACAAAGCAAAACCTAAGTCAGATCTCTTTGAAGCAGAGCTTTGAAATTGTACTCGACAACAAAGCCATTTTCTAGAACAATGCCGTGCATTTTCAGGTATAATATAGGCCTGGTTACATTTGTACACATAATACCGTATATGTATCATCATTTGAAAACTAAATTATGTCATTTAGACAGATGTTAGGGTTCATCTGGTATCCTAGTAGTTGTACCACGTACTTGATTTCTTGGCACTCTATTTACTTTAGCGCTGACTGTAGCATGTTGTTGGTTGACTAGAGCTCATGTCATTTACTCTCTGGAGAATGGCGTCTGGCTAAATGTCTAAATAGTAAATTGCCTTTTTGTATCACTGCCATGCTAACCATATTCAAAAATAGCAGATCTACAAGCTCATAGTGCGGCACCGAGTGCCGCACGATGAGCTTGTAAATCTGCTATTTTTTAAAATAAATCTTGAAAATGTGTGCTAATCTCTGAATATGTTTTAAAGCAAACATTTGTAACTCAAATCTTTGCTTCTGGGGGGGGGGGGGGCGGGTCCCTGGAACAACATATTTGACATACAGTATGTGTTTGCTTAAAAAATAATACATATTCAAAGATTTGCACACATTTTCAAGATTTTTCAAAAATAGCAGATCTACAAGCTCATAGCGCGGCACAAGGGCAATGAGCTTGTAGATCTGCTTTTTTTTTTAATAGCCCCAAAGACATCTAAAATGACACAGATGCGTTCCCTGATTGAATGGCGGTGAAAGGTGTGCGATCCCAGGAAGCCAGGCAGCCATGGCAAGGAGATGAATCAGAGATTTAGGTAATCTCCTCATCAGACAATGTAGCTTTGCAGGGGAAGGAAGAACATAAGAAAAAAAGGGCATGCTTCTCTTTACTCCTGGATTACCACATCCTCATGAGGGCTAGATGAGCATCTCTGCTCTCCTCTATGATGTATGATGTTGTGTCTAGTACTGTAGTACAGGCTTGTTCTGGTCTGTTAATATTCCGTCTAGCCGTGGTTTGAATGAAGCTTGTATTCAAATGGAAGTTATTGTATCAGATATACAGTACCAGCAGAGCCTTTGTGTGGGAGACGTGCCACATATTTTCTGCTGCCTGAAAGAGATGGTAGAGAGCGATATAAGAAATGTCTCCATTATACAACACGTGCCCGTTTTATCCCAACACAAACATCCTTGATCTTTACGTCTTATCCGATCTCTGAACACGTTTTTTCAGTGCAAACGGCAGTGTTTCGCTCAAACACGCGTCACCGTGTTTTGAACCTGTTTGTGCTGGAGCCCGCCCGCCCGACCGACCGAGATGCCAGATGTTTGGGTCCGACGCCACAGCGCTGATTGTTACCCATTTTTGACTGATATTTTCAAAAACGATAAAAGTGCTAAGTCTTTGTGCACACCTAGTTCAGCTCAGGGACGGGTGTGTTGGTAGAGCAGACGTTTTTAGATGAAATAGAACGGAAGAACCCGCACACCGTCTTCACTTTTATTAACCCTTAAAGGAGAATTCCGGACAAATTAAGTGTTATCTTTGATGTCTCGTTACTCACCTACCGATGTGAAAAGTAGCGTTCTTTTTTTTCATATATTCCCCTGTCGTCATTTTTTAAACCCCCTCCGTTGTCATAATGGGAGCGCGTGGCTAAGGGAAATTCGTCTATTATAACCGACGCAAAGTTGTTTTTTTCACTACTAGTATTCATAGTAGAGTCTCATGATAGTCAAACATGCGTTGAAACTATCTGCGAGGCTGCCGTCAATGGCGAACGATTTAACACTGGTTGCTTGTTTCTTCCAGAACCTGGCAACTCGTGTTGCCAGAATCTGGAAACAAGCAACCAGTGTTAAATCGTTCGCCATTGACGGCAGCCTCGCAGATAGTTTCAACGCATGTTTGACTATCATGAGACTCTACTATGAATACTAGTAGTGAAAAAAACAACTTTGCGTCGGTTATAATAGACGAATTTCCCTTAGCCACGCGCTCCCATTATGACAACGGAGGGGGTTTAAAAAATGACGACAGGGGAATATATGAAAAAAAAGAACGCTACTTTTCACATCGGTAGGTGAGTAACGAGACATCAAAGATAACACTTAATTTGTCCGGAATTCTCCTTTAAGCTCTAAAATGGTCTGGCACCTACCTACCTCTCTGACTGCCTAGAGAGATATGTTCCAAACCGGGCCCTCAGGTCTTCAAGTGCTGACCTGCTCGAGGTGCCTACAATGACATATAAAAAATACGGTGAAGCAGCATTCTGCTTTTACGGACCGACAGTGTGGAATAAACTCCCATTACACTTAAGACAGGCAGCCTCTGTCGATAGCTTTAAAGCACAGCTCAAGACCTATTACTTCACTCTTGCTTTTAGCTGATTCTTTGGTTGATTTTTAATTCCTCACTGTATTCCCTATTTTAATGTTGTTTTATGCCTTTGCTTTTGCCTTTGCTTTTATTGTATTTTATTTTATTTTTGTTTGCTTTATTGTTAAATTGGTTCTAACTGTAATTGTATTCTTGCTCTGTAAAGCACTTTGAGCTGCATTTCATGTCATGAAAGGTGCTATACAAATAAAGTTTATTATTATTATTATTAAGACCGGGAACACATCTCATGTCATCTTTAGATGTCTTTGGCTATTCAGAAATAGCAGATCTACAAGCTCGTAGATCTTGTAGATCTGCTATTTTTGGGGGGGAAATCTTGAAATATTTGTGCAAAATATCAGTGGTTCTCAAAAAGGGTCAGAAAAAGTTGTGTAGAAAAAGCACAAATACGTTTTTGATAAATAAAACCAATAAACACAAACTGAACTTCAATCGGCTGCATGATTGCCGTTACCTATGACGTTAAAAAAAAGTCAAATTATGACAGATATTCTGTATATCGTCAGGCTCTAGTTTGTGAATCTGACATCTATCAAGGTTTTACCAGATCACTGCCATCATCAGCTCTGGATCAAAGTGATCTCATTGGACAGGAGAAGTCCCAGACATCACCATTAGGGCTGGTAAATTAATATTCAAATTTCTAATACTCCTCGAATATGGGGGAAATATGTATATTCGAATATGAAAATTAATATTCGAATAAAATAAAATAAAATGTTTATTTGACAGGAACAATACAAAAAAATATGTATTATTGGATCCGAGCACTTGATACATTGTTTTTTGTATTGTTCCTGTCAAATAAACATATATATTAAAAAACAACTTTTTTAATATATTTTTTAATAATAATATTCGAATATATTTGAATATCTGCCAATTTTTAAGACCAATATTCGAATATCATTTCTGAGGAAAGTTACCAGCCCTAATCACCATACTACCAGCCAGCCTTTCTTATACTTTTTCCCATCCCAGCAAATCTGGCCTTTGGAGAACGAACGCTTTTCCCATCAACACGCCTCAGTGCCTCACAGGCCTTTTAAAGCTGCCCTGAGCCCCCGGAATGGGACTGGGTTATCATCAGTGGTGTAACTAAGTACATGTACTCAAGTACTGCACTTAAGTGCAATTCTGAGGTATTTTTACTTTACTGGAGTATTTCCAATATGTCTATACTTTTACTTCTACTCAACTACATCTCAGAGGCAAATATTGTACTTTTACTCCACTACAATTATTTGAAAACTTAAGTTACTAGTTACTTTGCAGATATAAATTATGACATTATAAAACATACATTAATCACTTTAGCCCTACTTTATACCTAGGCTATTTGAAAATGGCAGATCTACAAGCTCACAACGCATCGCAATGTGAGCTTGTAGATCTGCTATTTTCAAACATTTTAGTACTTTAAGTACATTTTGAAACCAATACTTTTGTACTTTTACTCAAGTAAATTTAGAATTCCGGACTTTTACTTGTAACAGAGTACATCTACATTGCAGTATTGATACTTTTACTTAGTGAAACATTTGAGTACTTTTTTCCCACCACTGTGTTCTCATCCTGTTGGTTCCCAGTGAGGTCAGTAGTATTATGGATGGTGATGATAAAAGCCCTGATTCCATAATGGTCTCCATCTAACTAAACAAGGTGGTGCCTGGCTCTGGTTCTGGGGCGTGTGAATGGAATGGGGCTCTGCCTCCTCCTCCTCCTCCTCCTCCTCCTCACTGAGGGCCCCAGACTCCACACCCTGCCTGCCCCAATAATGGCTCTCTGGGGGGATGATGTAAGGGGATTTTTTTTAGGGGGGGGGGGGTGGTTGTACTGTATGTAACACTTGTTGTTCACTCTTTGTCAAGCGGAGGTCTAAAAGCACTGTTTCCCAAACTGTTTGGGTCACGGATACATTTGTATGGGTCGGGAGTAAAATATCCCCTTTATTTCATTTCCTACATTAAAACAATATATATATATATATATATTATTTTCAAAATATAAAAAAAAAGACACCACGTTTCATCAATTAAAAACAATTCCAACGTTTTCGAGAAGTATTTCATAAATTATATATTTTTTTAAACGAATAATTTCCATAAACAAAAACGCATGTTAGCTGCTCTACAGCGTGCCACGCAGCGAAACATTGTGAGCTTGTAGATCGGCTATTGTCTGCCGTAGGTTTAGGGTTGAAAATTACCTTTAAAAAAAAAATGTGTGTGTGTGTGTGTGTGTGTGTGTGTGTGTGTGTGTGTGTGTGTGTGTGTGTGTGTGTGTGTGTGTGTGTGTGTGTGTGTGTGTGTGTGTGTGTGTGTGTGTGTGTGTGTGTGTGTGTGTGTGTGTGTGTGTGTGTGTGTGTGTGTGTGTGTGTGTGTGTGTGTGTGTGTGTGTGTGTGTGTGTGTGTGTGTGTGTGTGTGTGTTTCTCAGAGGCCAGTAAGCTGGTGATGTCCTACGTGGCCGCGGTCTGCGGGAAGGGCCAGGAGGTCAACAAGGTCAAGGAGCAGCTCCTGCAGTCCAATCCCGTTCTGGAGGGTGAGTGGTGGTGGGCGGGGCCTATAAGTTCATCATGGCTCCACAGAGGAGCAAGTGGTGCATTCTGGGATACCACACACACAGAGCAAACGAGTGCTCCTCAGGTCAAGCAAAAGTCCACTTTTACCCATTAAGACTGGGAACGCATCTGTGTGTCACTTTAAGATGTCTTTGGGCTATTCAAAAATAGTAGATATACAAGCTCATACAGAGTGCCGCGCTATGAGCTTGTAGATCTGCTATGTTTTCGAAAAATTGTGATTTTTTTTTGCAAGTCTTTGAATATATACTTTTTAAAGCGAACATTTTTAACTCTGTTACGACTTCTGGGGGTCCCTGGAAAATACATATACATTTTTGAGAACCAATGATATTATGGCAAACATGCATTTAAAAAAAAAAAACTGTTAGGATTTAGAAGACATTTGTAGAATCCCCCCAGAAGCAAAGATCTGAGTTACAAATGTTCGCTTTAAAAATAAATATATATATTCAAAGACCCACAAGTTTCTGCGATGTTCCCCAAAAATAGCCCAAATAAATCCTAAATGACACACAGATGCGTTCCTGGATTGAATGGTGTTAAAATGGACAGTTTTGCCCCCTTCGCTCAGAGAGGCTCAGGGGCTACAGATGATCAGGGGCTACAGATGATCAGGGGCTACAGATGATCAGGGGCTACAGATGATCAGGGGCTACAGATGATCAGGGGCTACAGATGATCAGGGGCTACAGATGCCAAACATCACGCGAGTCGGTACACCTCAGAGATGTCCACGAGTCTCTGAGCTCGAGTCCGAGTCAAGTCTCAAGTCTTTGAGGCTCGAGTCGAGTCAAGTCTCAAGTCTTTGAGGGTTGAGTCGAGTCGAGTCCGAGTCAAGTCTTAAGTCTTTGAGGCTCGAGTCGAGTCAAGTCTCAAGTCTTTGAGGGTTGAGTCGAGTCGAGTCCGAGTCAAGTCTCAAGTCTTTGAGGGTTGAGTCGAGTCGAGTCCGAGTCAAGTCTCAAGTCTTTGAGGGTTGAGTCGAGTCGAGTCCGAGTCAAGTCTCAAGTCTTTGAGGGTCGAGTCAGAGTCAAGTCTCGAGTCTTTGAGGGTCGAGTCCTCGAGTCTTTGAGGGTCGCGTCCAAGTCAAGGCTCAAGTCTTTTCGAGTCTCAAAACTTAAAAAAAAAAAAAAAAAAAATTGGGGGGGGGGGGGGGGGATTCTATTCTTAATTTATTTTATTGTGTATTTATATGATGTAGCCTAAGGCTGAAATACAGTTATTATGGTCCACAAACCCAACCCGAAATGAGAAATGCACAGAATGAATGTTTATCAAAATAGTAGGATACATTCATTTAGGCTCCTTTGCGTCTTATAGCGCAGCTATCACACACACACACACACACACACACACACACACACACACACACACACACACACACACACACACACACACACACACACACACACACACACACACACACACACACACACACAAACACGAAGGCATAGATGTAAAAGTATAGACAGGTCATAATAAATCACATTAGATTCACAGATTAGAGATTTTATGTATTTTCCCCACAATTTATTTTCATTCAAATGAAATGTGATTGAACTTGCACTAATAATGACTTTAGCTGATTTTTCACTCTTTAAAATATAGTATTTCTTAATTATTAATAATTACAGCTTGTAGATTGGCTATTTTCACGATTTTAAATTGTTTTTAAATAATAATAAAAAAGGAACATACAAGATTTCCACCCGACAGCGATAATATATAGCCAATATGGTTCTGTATCAGTATATGAGTCAGTTTTTGCAGATTTCATTCTAATTGGCTACTATGCCTGCATATGAATTTCATGGGCCTGGGTAGGTCACCCTGGCTTGGCGGAGATATGCCCTTTTGCGCACACTCCGCACAGCAGTCCAACAGCAGAGCAGGTGAAAGCAATTCACTTAAACGAGGGCTGTGTTGCGCACCAAAAAACGGACTCAACCTGTGGGTCGGGACCACAACAGGAGCTCACAATGCCTCGCAAGCTTGTAGATCTGCTATTTTCACAATATTTATCTGTGGAACCGAGTCAAACTAAATGTGGATCCCCAGTTCAAATATGATTCTTTTGGGGGGTCACGGCCTGAAAAGGTTTGAGAACCACAGCTTTTATGCAGTGAACATTACATGAGCGTAGCGTTTACCGTGGTGAAGTGTTGAATATTCACCCAGCTGGGTTTAACGAAATGAAAATCCGATGTTTCCTAAACGTGCTGTCACAGATGATCCGACCATCTTATAAAAAATGTAAGCATATGCCAAGATAACTGAGGTTATATAGCTGATTCTGAGCTAAACATATTTGTTTAATTTTGAAGTTTTTATATTTAAACTTTATGATGAAAGGCCGCGGCGGCCACACACATAGCAGCTGTTGCGCTCGCCTCTCCATGTTTACGTTAATGAGCAGCACGAAACAGCTTGACTGAAGCCGGCTCCGCGCAGCGCGCACTGGAGCGGAGGTTTCTTTGCGGGGGGGGACAGGGGAGTGGAAGTTTTTTGGGCATTTCATTCATTTATTTGTCAAAAAAAAAAACATAAAATAAAGATTGTCCACGAGTCTTTGAGGCTCGAGTCGAGTCAAGTCTGAAGTCTTTGAGGCTCGAGTCGAGTCAAGTCTCAAGTCTTTGAGGGGCGAGTCAGAGTCGAGTCGAGAGTCTCATTATTGGCTACTCGAGTGCGACTCGAGTCCGAGTCCCTAACTCGAGTCCCCATCTCTGGTACACCTTATCTCTAATAGTCATGTGATCAAGACTGACCTGTCAGATCTTTCATATTATATCCTGATTGGCTTAGATTGGCTAGATTTAGATTATTTTTTAACAAACACACATTACCCTATTTTAAACAAGCTCATAACACTTTTAGATATGCTATTTTCAAAAGATTATTTAATACATTTTAGACGTGCCAACGGGTGAAACGGGACATTCGGCATAATGCCTATACTTTTGTACTTTTACTCAAGTACATTTTTATAACCGGTCTTTTACTTTTAATAAGATTGTTTCTACATAGCAGTATTGATACTTTTTCTTAAAGGGTTTATAGGCAACATTCAGCCTAAATTTAAAGAAATAATTACATATATATTTAGCATTTTTCCCCCTCTATCAGCCATTATATAATGATTCTGGGGTGTTTTCCTGCATTGAAACACAGTCCTCTTTCTGAAATCCCTATTTTCCCTACTATTTATGTTTTGACATCCGGGTGTCCGGGACGTAAATGTAACGCACGCATGTGCGCGTCCGTGCGCGTCCGTGTCCGTGTGAACTGTTCGAGTGAAACCGAATGGAACCGAGTGCAGCCGACAAAAATGGAACAAGCCGCCATTGTTTTCTGCTGCGCTGTTTTTACTTTTTACTTTCGGTTTTAAAACGCTCTCAAACTTCTTTTAGTCGTTTAACTTCATATATGTGGTCAATTAATCATGACAGAGCCTATTTAAAAATAAAAACTCAGAGAACCGGCAGGGGCGGGCAGTGACACGCATTGTATCCGAATAAAGCAACCTATTTTCGGCATGGCCCGTTCAGAAGTCCCCCCTGCGTCACCCCCTGGTGGTCGGGGAAACAAACTGCTGATGAGGAGGGGGGGGGGGGGGGTGTTTGACAACAGTTTTTAATTGTTTTTGATCTCTGAACTTGCCTAGAATCCCTTTTAAGTACAACATTTGAGTACTTTGTCCCACCACTGCACACATTGCAGGGGAGAGTTCCCCCAGTGCATGCACACACACACACACACACACACACACACACACACCTCTGTGCTGGCGGCACAGAGACAGTGCATGCACACACACACACACACACACACACACACCTCTGTGCTGGCGGCACAGAGACAGTGCACACGCACACACACACACACCTCTGTGCTGGCGGCACAGAGACCGTGCATGCACACACACACACACACACACACCTCTGTGCTGGCGGCACAGAGACAGTGCACACACACACACACACACACCTCTGTGCTGGCGGCACAGAGACAGCTGTGGGTTTAATTGGTAGAGCAGCAGGCATGCAGGAAATGCCCATGAATAATGAAGCTGTGTGCCCAGGCTTGAACTGCTGCTCAGGCCCTGATGTGCAGCACATCTGTTAGACTTTAAGCTGCTGTGCTGCTGCTGTAAGGAGAGGAGAGCAGATATCCTGCTGTAAGGAGAGGAGAGCAGATATCCTGCACAGAGCAGTGGTTTTCAACCTTTTTCATGACAATCTGAAAATGTTGTTGTTGTGCCAGGGACCCACAGAAGCAAAGATTTTAGTTAATAATGTTTGCTTTAAAAAAAATATATATATATATTCAAAGATATGCACACATTTTCAAGCTTTTTCAAAAATAGCAGATCTACAAGTTCATAGCGCGGCGCTCGGTTAAAGGAGAGATCCGGACACTTTAAGTGTTATCTTTGATGTGTCGCTAATCACTCACCATCATTGAAAGGGACGTTGAGTTATTCCAGAGAGTCCCGTGTCATGCAGTCTGGCGACCCCCTCCGTGGCATAATGGGAGCCCGTGTAAGAGTGAAATTCGTCTATTATAACCGATGCAAAGTTTTTTCTCTACTACTGCTCATTGTGGAGTCTCATGATACTCAAACATGCACTGAAAGTCGCGCACAAGTTATCGTTCGTGCAGAACTAGACGACGCTGGTTGCTTACTTCTTCCACAGAACCTGGCGTCTGTGGAAGAAGTAAGCAACCAGCATCGTCTCGTTCTGCATGAACGATAGCTCGTTCGCGACATTCAGTGCATGTTTGAGTATCATGAGACTCCACAATGAGCAGTAGTAGAGAAAATACTAACTTTGCATCGGTTATAATAGACGATTTTCACTCTTACACGGGCTCCCATTATGCCAACGGAGGGGGTCGACAGACTGCAGGAGACGGGACTCTCTGAAATAACTCAACGTCCCTTTCAATGATGGTGAGTGATTAGCGACACATCAAAGATAACACTTAAAATGGGCGGATCTCTCCTTTAAGCGCTATGAGCTTGTATATCTGCTATTATTGAATAGCCAAAAGCTAAGTGGTTAAAATGATTGTGATGCTATGTTAACTCATTTTGCTGGGGACCCCCTGGTACCCCCCCCCCCCCCAAGGACCACTGGTTGAGAACCAAGAGAAACCTCTTATATGCTACAGTAGCTCCGTGCTAGCTTTTCCTGTTTTTCCGTAAATCAACGGCCTATCAAAAGTAGCCGTTCCGCTAGAGGCTCGCGCCGCGTGTCCAGCTTGTAGATCTGCTACTTTTTAGCTTTTTTTTGTTTATTTGAATCCCGAAAAGTAACCGTTGTGACGCATGAGGTTTCTAACCCGACGCTATACACACAGTACAGCCCCAGAGAGTGCTGCTTCTTCTTTTTTTTGTTAAAGTCTGACTCAGCACTTTGCTGTGTACTCCGTTCTGCTTGCTCTGTGATTTTCTCTCTCTCTCTCTCTCTCTCTCTCTCTCTGTCTCTCTGTCTCTCTGTCTCTGTTTCTTTTACTCCATCCATTTTCTTTTTCTCTCCATCAGCCTCTTTTGCTTGCTCTCTCTAATCAGTCGTGCGCCAGCTATTTGTTTTGCTTCGTCCCTCTGTTTTACTCTCTCTTTCCCTCCCCATGCCTGCTCTGTCTCTCTCTCTCTCTCTCTCTCTCTCTCTCTCTCTCTCTCTCTCTCTCTCCCTCCCTGCCACCCCCCACCACACACACACACACACACACACACACACACACACACACACACACACACACACACACACACACACACACACACACACACACACACACACGCACGCACGCACGCACACACACACACCCTAGGGGCTGTGAGGGGGTGATTAGCAGTCTAGACGCACACACTAGCGATGAACTTCAATACGCATTAGTCAGCGGGTTAGCTAGCTAAGCATCGTTAGACTGACGGCAGCGAGCCAGGCGGCGCTCATTCATTCATTCATTCATTCTCTGTGACATCATTGTCACCCAAAGGGTTCCAGGCATTAATTAGGGAACAAAACAAGTACAATAACGGGGTGACGGTTCATTTCATTAACACGAGTTTTGACACAGAAGATGCTATGCATGTGCAAGATGTCCATGGACTGACTTACTGTAACTACCGCAAATAAAGGCATTAATTCCTGTAAATGCTGCCTTTGAACCTCGTAGTTACTCTGGTTTCTAAAAGCGTAGCCAGTCCCAGTCCCACACGCTGGAACACTTTGAGTTCAAAGTGCCGTGACTGACTGCTGCTACACACACCATCCTAGTTCTAAGCCCGGAGATAGATCCCTATGGTGCTTTGCTTTAACCCATTAAGACCGGGAACGCATCTGTGTAACCACTTTATCCATATTTTATACTTTGGCTATTCAAAAAATAGCAGATATACAAGCTCATAGCGCGTCACCGAGTGCTGCGCTATGAGCTTGTAGATCTGCTATTTTAGAAAAATCATGATTTTTTTTGGGGGGCAAATCTTTGAATATATATATATGTATATATATTTTTAAGCAAACATTTGTAACTCAAATCTTTGCCCCTGGGGGGGGTCCCTGGAACAAAATAGTTTGAGATGGGGGGTCTGTGGCCAAATACATATCATTTTGGGGGTCCTTGACAAGAAAAAGTTTGAGCACCACTGATATAGAAACATACTGTAAGTTTTTTTCAGAAGAACTGTGGGATTTAGAAGACATTTGTAGAATATCCCCCAGAAGCAAAGATTTGAGTTACAAATGTTCGCACAAACTTTTTCGCGTTTTTTTCTTCTCAAAAATAGCAGATCTGCTACGAGCTTGTATATCTGCCATTTTTTAGAATAGCCAAAGAAATCTAAAAAATGGCACAGATGCGTTCCCGGGTCTTAAAGGGTTAATCCACACAGAATTAACGGGGCATTCATCAGAGCAAATGGCTCGGAGATAGAGTTGTTAATGTGATTGACAGCTATAGCCAGAGCGCGTTAGTCAGAATCATTAATGGGGCTTTAGGCGTAGGTTTAAAAAACAAGCTTTCATCCTGATTCCATCCTCAGTTTTTTAATATTTGCCATATGGTCACAACACGTTGATTAGTTTGGTGTTTGACACCGTTTTCTTAATGTCTCTCCATTGATTCTTTTTTCTCTCCAGCTTTTGGGAACGCCAAGACGGTGAGGAATGACAACTCGTCCAGATTTGTAAGTATTTACGCCCTGCTGTTACCAGAGCTGTTCGCTTTCAGGATTCAAATAAACAAATATATCAAAAGTAGCAGATCTACAAGCTCGAAACGCGTCGCTTTGCGCCGCGTTTCGAGCTTGTAAAGTTTAGATCTTGTAGAACATTTTGATGCTTGTGTGTGACGCTGTTGTGTGATCAATTAGGGCGTTAATTTACGAAAAAACACAACAAATTGTGGAGATAAGAGGTTTCTGCCCGACAGCAACGATATCCTGT
>NC_137618.1:1638803-1688803 GCF_963280865.1 Gymnoscopelus braueri | reverse complement strand
TTATATCTCTGACATTTATATTGTAAAATCAATGTTATTTAACCCATTTAGACCTGAGGCCGAAAACAATGCCTAAAAATGCCTTCTAAATCCTGACCTAAGTTTTCTGAAAAACTTCAAATATTGATTCAAACATTTAAAAAAAAATGATGTTACTTTATACTGTACACAACAAGAACCCCAAATAACTGTTAGGATTCCATATCAGAGAGTGTACAAATGGAACCCATACGTAGTGGGGGGGGTCCCTGCTACGTAGTGGGGGGGTCCCTGCTTCATCTGTCTCTCAGCTAAGGGGTCCTTGGGCTGAAAAACCTTGAAGACCCCTGACCTAAACAGTTATGCTACTGAACCTCCTTCAGTGATACCAATGAACCACTGAAGCCCTAATATACGTCATCATACGCTAAACAGCACAAATAGACAATCTCCACGTTCACATGTCAATCTTTTCTTTTTGTTTTGCCTAAAATAGGGACACCAGGCTTAACCCATTAAGACCTGAGGCGATTCTTTAAAAAAAAACAGTTTTTTGAAAAAAATATTTAAATTTTTTTTTCGCGATTTTTCAAAAATAGCAGATCTGCAAGCTCGTAGCGCGGCACTCGGTGCCGCGCTATGAGCTTGTAGATCTGCTATTTTTGAATATCGAAAGACATCTAAAGTGACACAGAAGCGTTCCAGGTATCAATGGGTTAATGTCATGGCTCTGTTCCATTTAGTGTGGCGAAGCCTTTTCCGCAGAGCCAACAACGCACAATAGCAGCAGCTAACTTTGTTTGACCTGAATGGAACACAGCCTTATTAGTGTCATTGGTAACACCTGTGAAAACATTACACGACTATTTATGTCAATATGGAATGCCTTGTATACCATAATACAATATATACAATATGGCAGCATATAAGAAAAAGGTTATGTCGGTTCTATTTTCTACACGACTACACTCCCAGGTTGCTGCTACAGTACAAAGGACAGTCTTTTAAAATAAGATGCTTTTTTCTAACTCCATTAATTGAGACCCTTTTCTCCCAGCCAGCCAATCAGCTGACAACAACACTAAATGAGAAGAGAGGAAAAAAAGAAGAAAATAGCTGCTCCGCTATTAGAAGCGGGGCTCTTAATTTGATCAGGGTGAGGTTCCTTTGTTGTGAATGGAATGGAGCCTTTTTTCCTCCAGGTTGGTGGTTGTGCTTAGTCGACCGTTGCAGCAGAAGAAGAAGAAGCTGACGTTTGATCTCTTCCTCAAAGATTTCCTGTCACGCCCCAGTACCCACACACGGCGTGTGCACAGTGCACACACACACACACACACACACACACACACACACACACACACACACACAGACAGTGTGTATGTTGCTCCAATACGGACGCGGTTGTCTTAGCAACTTCAACATTTGTTCCCACCACCGGGAGCCCATCCCAGCTCCAGATGGGCCCTTGGGAAATAATATACTCTTAACCAAGGCCACCTTGCCGAGTCACCAGTTTTTATATTTCCTGAACCTGAGCTTATTGTTAGGAAGGAACCCATTGGTTTTCAGTGAGCATTCTCACGTCTCATAGTTTCCCTCCTTGCTGTCGTCATCCTCTCTTCTTGCTGTCGTCATCCTCTCTTCTTGCTGTCGTCATCCTCTCTTCTTGCTGTCGTCATCCTCTCTTCTTGCTGTCGTCATCCTCTCTTCTTGCTGTCGTCATCCTCTCTTCTTGCTGTCCTCATCCTCTCTTCTTGCTGTCGTCATCCTCTCTTCTTGCTGTCCTCATCCTCTCTTCTTGTTGTCCTCATCCTCTCTTCTTGCTGTCGTCATCCTCTCTTCTTTGCTGTGTTCACAGATCTGTTGGAGAAGTCTCGCGTGGTGAAGCAGCCCAGAGGAGAGAGGAACTTTCACGTCTTCTACCAGCTGCTGTCTGGAGCCTCAGACGACACGCTGAGTAAGTCCAAGAACAAGCCTTAACAAAACATTAAAATATACCAAATAAAAATACACATTGCCACATCATAAACCTTACAGTTCCAATGAACAGTGGAGGACAAAGTATATACCGGTACTCCAGTGAATACTCTGGTATTCCAAAGTACAAATGACGAAGTACAGATGTTCAGAAATTGTCAATTTGTCAGAAATGTTAAAAAATAGCAGATCTACAAGCTCACATGCAGCGGTGGTGGGATGGAATGGATTTCCTGATAACCAGACACATACAGGGGCTTTTAAAAAGCAACCAGTCAATCTGCCAGAGTAATACATAGTTTAAAAACATAGTTCATATAACGGGGAATCATGAAACGTGTTTTAATTTTTTTTTTTTTTCCTTTGTTTTTTTGTGATGTACAGAAAAGTTAAAGCTGGACAGAGACTTCAGCAAGTACAACTACCTGAGTCTGGACTCTGCTACGGTCAACGGTCTGGATGATGCAGCCAACTTCAGGACTGTCAGGGTGAGAGAGAGAGAGAGAGAGAGAGAGAGAGACACACACACACACACACACACACACACACACACACACACACACACACACACACACACACACACACACACACACACACACACACACACACACACACACACACACACACACACACACACACACACACATGCGAAGCTTAGTCCTTTGTCACTGTCTGGCTCAAAGAGGCAGGGTCAGTGTATAGTCAGCGCAAACAAACAGAGAGAGAGAAAACCAACACTGCACTATGAGCACAAAGGGGGCGTGGCCTCGGTGAGCTGCCCCAGGTGTGTCATGTCAGCTGACACGCCCCTCCCAGCTGATGACTCCTCCCACCTCCACTTACTGATAAATGGAAGGGAAACCCAACCCTGAGAGGAGAAGCCGTCACTGCCTCCCCATGCTGTGACACTTTGGTCTCAAAAAATTGTTTTCATGTTAAGGACGCCCAGAGATTCAGAATGTATTTGGCCATCTGTCCCCCAGGACCCCCCGTCCCCTGGACCCCCACTTCTTTAAGAACCTCTGTGTTAACGTCAAGAGCCGCCTCTCCTCTTTGTCCCGATGGCACCCTGTGACAAAGTGCAATCTGTCCTTATCTCCTGAACGTAAGCAAACCAGCAGCAGTGGTGGAAAAAGTAATCAAATGTTTTACTTAAGTAAAAGTATCAATACCGCTATGTAGAAGTACTCTGTTAAAAGTGAAATAGCAGATCTACAAGCTCACAACTGGCTGTTACTCCCAGTCAGCCAGCCAGCCAGCCAGCCAGTCAGTCAGCCAGCCAGCCAGTCAGGTTGTAAAGCACTGTGTCTGTGTCCTCTCCTCCACCTGTTACATAACACGGCTGCACTTTGAACTCTAGCTGCCTTGTGTGGCGGTCAATGACAGAAGGGGGGATTTCCACCCACAACCCCCGACCAATGTCTCGTCTTCCATTGTTACACCTTCGCAGGCAAACAGTGGCAGTGACACCACACACACACACACACACGCACGCGCACACGCACACGCACAGTGGTGGAAAAAGTATTCAAATGTTGTACTTAAGTAAAAGTATCAATACTGCAATGTAGAAGTTCTCTGTTACAAGTAAAAGTCAGAAATTCAAAATTTACTTGAGTAAAATTACAAAAGTATTGGTATCAAAATGTACTTAAAGTACCAAAAGTAAAAGTTCTAAAATGTTTGAAAATAGCAGATCTACAAGCTCACAACGCGTCGCATCGCGACGCGTTGTGAGCTTGTAGATCTGCTATTTTCAAATAGCTTAGGTATAAAATAGGGCTGAAGTGGTTAATGTATGTTTGATAATATCATAATTTATATCTGAAAAGTAACTAGTAACTAAAGTTTTCAAATAATTGTAGTGGAGTAAAAGTACAACATTTGCCTCTGAGATGTAGTGGAGTAAAAGTATTGAAAATGGGAAATACTCCAGTAAAGTAAAAATTCCTCAAAAGTGTACTAAGTACAGTACTTGAGTAAATGTACTTAGTTACGTTACACCACTGCACGCACGCACGCACGCACGCACGCACGCACGCACGCACGCACGCACGCACGCACGCACGCACGCACGCACGCACGCACGCACGCACGCACGCACGCACGCACGCACGCACACACACACACACACACACACACACACACACACACACACACACACACACACACACACACACACACACACACACACACACACACACACACACACAGATGTGCTGGGCCATTTCATTCACGTGTGGTGTGGTTGTCTCCTTCCGGTCTTTGTTGACCATTACACAGAACCTGCTGTGTGAGCTGTGACCTATGACCCTCTGAGAGCACATTTATTACCATCGTGCTCTCTCCTTAATCCTCTTATTAGGGTTAAATATGGTCTTTTGTCCTTTTTTTCCCCTCCAAAATAGCTGATCTACAAGTGTCACATTGTTATTTAAAAAAAAAATTTGGATAGGACTTGAGTGGTTACATAAAAATGTGTGTTCCACTCTGTGTGTGTATTTGTATGAATCATACATACTGTAACAAATTGATTAGAAAATGTTAGTGAAAAATATCAGTACAAACGTTAGTAAGCAGTAGGGCTGTCAAACAAATATTCGATATTCGATATTGGGAAAATATGTATATTTGAATATGAAAATTATTATTCGAATTATTATAATTTTTTTTGTAATGTTTATTTGACAGGGACAATACAAAAAACTATGTATGAAGTTATAAAAACAAACAAAAGATATGTTTTATTTGATCCAAGCACTCGATGAAAAAAAACATTAATGTATTTTTTTATAATAATAATATTCAAATATCTGCACATTTTTAAGACCAATATTTGAATATAATTTCTGAGGAAAGTTGACAGCCCTAGTAAGCAGTGGTCTAGGACTCTCCAAAATCAGGATTGGCACGGGACCCAAACATTGGCATGGGTCAGGCCCTACTCAACACCCCCCCCCTCCCCCCAATGCAGCTGCAGTCCCCTAAAAACACAGTAACACAGTAACACGGCACAATAGCGGTCCCGGTCCCAGCTAACACAATGGGACTCTCCACTGGGTACCGGGCCTGGTTTTTTGTCCCAGACAAAGATGGCAACACAGCTTTTTCCTTCCCTGAACCTCACCTTCAGTGTCAACAGATCCCCACACGCACACTAATCACATTTCACGCACAATGAACGTACTTTTCCCAGGGTGCACCTCCCCCCCACCCCCCCCCCCCCCCCACCCACGCCCCCTTCTGTGGAACCTGCGGTTAACCTTTTCACCACCGCACGTCCACCACACCCGTCCCTCGCCCAGGGTGGGTTTCTCAAAGTGGGTGCCGTGACGCAAGTAGTCCAGGGGTGCCGCAGAACAGTTTAATACAGGCGTCTTCAACGTTTTCAGGCCAAAGGACCCCTTGGCTGAGAGTGAGATAAAGCAGGGACCCCCATTGTATATTGTATAGAATATTCATTTTTTCATAGATTTCATAGGCAGCTTCATAGACTTGTTTCACAGCGCTATCATGTTGGATTCATGTGTATTTCCAGACATTTAACCATGTACTTAAACAACACTCAGTATACCTGACCTTTCACTCTGTACTTAGCCTGCTCTTTTTTCCCCCCTATACTAAACCACTTTGCCGAAAATAGCAGATCTACAAGCACACAACGCCTCGCAGCGCGAGGCGCTGTGTGCTTGTAGATCTGCTACTTTTTGGCTAAAGTTCCCCTCAGAATAGGGATGCTTGGTTGAAGTGGTTAATGTAAAAATCACGCAAAGATTTGGCGGACCCCCTGTAGTAACTCTGAGGACCCCCTAGGGGTCCCGGACCCCCTGTTGAAGACCTCTGCTTTAATAGTATTTGGAATTTATATATTATAAACCATTCAAGGCACCAACCTGCTCATCGGGAGCAATTAGGGGTTCAGCCTCTTGCTCAAGGACACTTCCACACTAACTCTGGAGGAGCCCGGGATCGAACTGGGAACCTCATGGCCGCTCTACCCCTGAGCCACTGCCGCCCCGCAGCAAATAATATAAATAATAAATATATATATATATTATTTACCATATTCGGTTTAAAAAAAACATTGCAGATATACAAGGTCATAGCGCATCCCTTGGTGTTTGCACATGAGCTTGTAGATCTGCTATTTTCTTAATGGCCAAAGAAATCTAAAATGACACCAGATGCTGATCCCCGCCTGAATCCATTGTTGGCTCAGGATGTACCCTGAGGATGTACCCTGAGGATGTACCCTGAGGATGTACCCTGAGGATGTACTTGAGCCAACAACGTTTGAGAGCCACTGCCCTAGCCCATATCTGCTAGCCCATTGGTTCTCAAAGTGGGGTCCGGGGACCCCCAGGGGTCCTTGGGGGAGTCCCAGGGGGTCCCCAGCCAAATGATAGATAGTGAGGAACCAAATGGACCCTTATGGGTCTGTAACTCAGAGAGTGTACAAATGGAACCAAATGGTCCATTTGGTTCCATTGTGTACACTCTCTGAGTTACATTAACATAGATTTTACAATATAAATGGGGGTCCCAGAGATATAAATGCCATTAAATGGGGGTCCGTAGCCCTAATGCATGTCAAACTGGGGGGTCCTTGAAATGAAAATGGTTGAGAATCACTGCTAGAGCCGTAAAAATCTTCTCTTTATGGGGGTCCCTGGCATATCTTTTGAAATGGGGGTCCGCGGGCTAATGAATGTCAATCTGGGGGTCCTTGACATGAAAAGGTTTGAGAGCCACTGCCCTATAGCCTATGAGTCCATGTCATGATTGTGACTCATGTTTTGACCCCCCCCCCCTCCCCTCCCCTCCCCCCCCCCAGAATGCCATGCAGATCGTGGGCTTCATGGAGGACGAGGTGCTGTCGGTGCTGGAGCTGGTGGCGGCGGTGCTGAAGCTGGGCAACATCGAGTTCAAGCCCGAGTCGCGCTGCAACGGCCTGGACGAGAGCCGCGTCAAAGACAAGAACGGTAAGGGGGCGGGGCCGACCGGGCTGAACGCACACAGAGTGGGGGGAGGGGCCTAAATACAAGACTAACCACTTAAACCCTCTCTATTGAACCATTAAGACCGGGAACGCATCTGTGTCTCATTTTAAGATTTATTTGGCTATTCAAAAATAGCAGATCTGCAAGCTTTGTAGATCTGCTATTTTTGAAAGAAATCATGAAAATGTTTGCAAATCTTTGAATATGTATATTGTTTTAAAGCGAACAAAATATTTTTAAATGGGGGTCTGCGGCCAAATACATCTCATTTTGGGGGTCCTTTGACATGAGAAAAGTTTGAGAACCACTGATTATAGCAACATAAGTTTGTTCTAAAACCTGTTAGGATTTAGAAGACATTTGTAGAATCCCCCAAAAGCAAAGATTTGAATACATTTTTTAAAATAAAATGTAACATTTCAAATCACGATAAAAAAAATTAAAAAAAACCACGTCTACAAGCTCATAGCGCTGAGCTTGTAGATCTGCTATTTTTGAATAGCCAAAGAAATCGAAAAAGAAGACGCAGATTCTTTCCCGGTCGGAGTGGGTTTAGAGAACTGGACTTGCCGGGTGGCTCAGTGGTAAAGTGCCTTGCCCGACCCTGGAGGTTGTGCGTTCGAATCCACCGTGGTGCATCTGGCTTTGTCGGGCGTCTACACCAACACAATAATTGACCCCGTATTCGGGGGAGGGGGGGAGGAGGGGAGGGGGGGAGAGGAGGAGGAGGAGGAGGAGGAGGAGGAGGAGGAGGATGGAGGAGACAGATATCACTGCACGTAATCCTACGGGCTGGGGGCGGAGCTTGTCAGCGGGGAGTGTTGGGCGGGAGGAGTAGGAAGTATAGGCTCTACGTCCTCTCGGTGGGGGCTCCTCACTGGCAGGTGTTTCAGTAGGATAGGACAGCAGTGACAACACAGAGATGTGTGAGAGGAGGAATTAATTGCCGTAACTACATTGGGGAGAAAAAGGAGGTAAAAAGCAAAACAAAAAAAGGTTTAAAAAAGAGAACTGGACTCGAGTTACAACCGTACTTTGACTGCTTTTTTTTTTCTCTGTCTACAGCAAATCTCTTTGCCAAATTTTAGCCAATCTACAAGCTTATAAGGTTGTGAGCTTGTAGATCTGCTTTATTTCTTTTCATGTCCCCCCCCGGCCCCCCCCCCCCATAATATGCATGCTGGGGTTCAAGTGGTAACTATAAAATAAAGGGTATTATAGTGCATGGTATCCATCTAAAGGAGTATGTTTAATAGATGATGTGCAGCATACAGTAAAGTAAACCTCTCTCTCCACGTGTCCTGCTTTCACTCTGTTGCTGTTGCTGTAGAGACAACTACTGCCACCTGTTGGTGGTTGGCGGTACCAAAAACACCTCAGTCACTGTTGTGTATTCCTGTGACTGTTGACTGGTGGAAAAAGTACTCAAATGTTTTACTTATCAAAAGTATCAATACTGCAATGTAGAAGTACTCTTGTTACAAGTAAAAGTCCGGAATTCAAAATGTACTTGAGTAAAAGTACACAAGTTATTGGTATCAAAATGTACTTAAAGTACCAAAAGTAAAAGTACTAAAATGTTTGAAAATAGCCGATCTGCAAGCTCACAACGCGTCGCGCTTGTAGATCGACTATTTTCAAACATTTTTCAAACACATTTAGGATAATGTGTGTTTTATAACGCAATCATTTATATCTGCAAAGTAACCAGTAACTAAAGTTTTCAAATAATTGTAGTGGAGTAAAAGTACAATATTTGCCTCTGAGATGTAGTGGAGTAGAAGTAAAAGTATAGACAACTGGAAATACTCCAGTAAAGTCAAAGTACCTCAAAATTGTACTTAAGTACAGTACTTGAGTAAATGTACTTAGTTACTTTCCACCACTGCTTACACTCACACAGCTCTCTGCTCTCTGACGGGCAAATATTAACATTTGCATGTTTTTTTTCATTTTTAGCCACAATGTCCATATTCACATTCATCATCATGCTGTCAAATTGCAGTGAAATCATGCAGGCGTTCTAACCTCAAGTTCCCCAGTCTCTCTACCTCTCTGCCATTACTGACTGACCACTGATTGATTGATTATTTTTTATTGGGTAATACAGCTGGATACACGTGTGGAATGCCCTACCAAGTGAAATAAAAAAACAAACTGATCTCAAAATATTTAATGAAAAGGTTAACCCAATTAAGACCTGAGGCAATTCTTTAAAAAAAAATCTAAATCCTAACAGTTTTTTGAAAAAAATCTAAAACATTTTTTGTCAAGATTTTTCAAAAATATCAGATCTACGAGCCCATAGTGCGGCACCCGGTGCCGCACTATGGGCTCGTAGATCTGATATTTTTGAATAGCCAAAGAAAACTAAAGTGACACAGATGCGTTCCAGGTCTTGTTAGGCACGTTGTTAAAACGTTTATGTCACTGCGTTCATGAATGTAATTTGGGAATGTTATTGTTATTGTACTTGTTGAGATTAGAGCTTCATGCATGTCCTTTTTGTAACGCAATGTTTTACCAGGTAGATATTTTGTATAGAAAGGTCAGGGACTGGGGTCGCAAATTAGCCTCGGCTATAAACCCCTTATACAATTGCAACGGTTTCATGTTTTTATAACTTATTAACATATTCATTGTTATTTTTTGTATTGTCCCTGTCAAATAAACGTAATAAATTAATTAATTAATTAAATAAATAAAAATAATACAAGTACAAACATCTTATACCCAGGATAACGCAAAGTATGACGTAATGCGTATTACCAATGTGGTACTGTACATTTGAACATTGAATTACTATAATAATAATTAACTGCCAGCTGTCCTTGCATAAGCTGATAGGCTTTTCTACCAATGTATATATCGTTGGCTGCTAGGCAGAAACCTTGGCCTGTCACCATTACACATTTAAGTTAACTCAAATTATTATTATTAACGATTTAATTGTATGTTTGGCCTTTGAACATTGAAACACTTTTTGTTGTAATACTTTATTGCAGGTTCGTACATTACATTACATGTTATTGATTTCATTTAATTATCTTACAGTACGTTTAAGTTTTCTTTACATTGAAACAGATGAATAAAAATAATTTCTGTTTGCCTTTTAGGCTTCGTAGTGAAAAATTGCACTGGGCAGATATGACAAATAAAACACAAATAAATTATTGACACATATAATAATTGTATACATGTAAAAATAGCAGAAATAGCTGATCTACAAGCTTACAACGTGTCACAAAGTCACGCGTTGTAAGCTTGTAGATCATCTATTTCTGCTTTTTCAATATTTGAAGATGTGTGAAAATGTTTCAACATGGAAACGATTATAACGATTATGCAAAAAAATTACATTACATTGCGTTTGGTTCTCCTGGTAATTTCTTGATTTGACAATCCACAATGTACACATATCATTATCACATCTTTCTTCCTTTTTCTTTTTTTTTGTAAACAAGACATAATAAAAAAGACCAAAAAATAAAGGAAAATACAAGATACACAAAAACACCACAAATAAGAGAGACAAAAAATACAAAAACAGTCAACTCCCAATTCCCCCCCCCCCCCACCCCTTTCCCAGAATGCTACACTACTCAACCCTCAACAGTCCTTTGTTCTTTTCTTATTTTTTATTTTTCACAACACCTTTTAGACAATGTCAAATATAATAAAACAAAAACAAAAAACCAGAGGGGAAAGAAATCAACTATTAGGAGATGTTGATGGAAGAACATCAAAGAAATTACCCCAGATTTTTTGATATATTGCAGGTTTTCTGCTTACGTTATACAATATCTTTTCTGGTGTGCAATATAATGAAAGTTCATTCAGCCAATGTCTCTGTGAAGGCCAATTTTCAGATTTCCAATTTACTAGAATAACTTTCTTCGTGGCTGTACTAGCGAGCGACACAAAATATGTTTTACTAAAGTTTACTCTCCTGGTAATTTTATGTCCTGTACATTTTGTTTGGTTGTCCACAGACCTGAAGGAGATGTGTGAGCTGCTGGGCATCGAACAGTCCGTGCTGGAGCGGGCGTTCAGCTACCGCACGGTGGAGGCCAAGCTGGAGAAGGTCTCCACCACGCTCAACGTCGCCCAGGTCAGAGGAACGCCACAGTGTGGCACAAACACTATGTATACCCAACTCACACTCACATTATCACAAAAGCAGCAAGATCCAAAAGTAGCAGATCTACAAGCTCGAACCGCGTCGCTTCGCGCCGCGTTTCGAGCTTGTAGATCTTCTACTTTTGACGCTTTTGTGTGACGCTGTAGTTTGATCAAGTAGGGCGTTAATTTATGAAAAAAAACACATAAAACGTTAAGAATGTTGCGGAACAAACTTGTATAAGTTTAGTGACAAATAAAACCACCTTGATTCTGGAAATCTAGTCACACAGCATGCATAGCAATGCAGAGTCTACTTGACACACGCACACGCACACACACACACACGCACGCTCGCACGTGTGCGCGCGCACACACACACACACACACACACACACTAGGGCTGGTAAATTAATATTCGAATTTTTAATATTCCTCGAATATGGGGGAAATATGTATATTCAAATATGAAAATTAATATTCGAATTAAAAAAAAAGAAATTGTTTTTTTTTCATGTTTATTTGACAGGAACAATACAAAAAACAATGTATTATTGGATCCGAGCACTTGATACATTGTTTTTGGTATAGTTCCTGTCAAATAAACTATAAACTATATATATATATATATTTTTTTTTTAATTTTTAATATTAATATTCGAATATATTCGAATATATTCGAATATCTGCAATTTTTTAAGACCAATATTCGAATATCATTTCTGAGGAAAGTTACTAGCCCTAACACACACACACACACACACACACACACACACACACACACACACACTCACACTCACACTCACACACAGTGCATGTGGGGATAAAGGAACATTACTTCCCCCTGACTTACCTTGAAGTGGTCTGCTGAGCCTGAGTCTGACCCACATCCACGTTCAGACACTAACATGCAAAACTCTTCCATTATAGATGAGCAGTATATATTCCTGCTGCTGGGAGTTAAGATGTAGGTCACATTATTATGAAGGGTTAGAGAGTTCACCCCCCCCCCCCCCCCAGCCTCCAGGAGGAGAGTGTTGATGGGGAAGGGGAACGCCATCCATGGGGGCTCTGAAAGCAGCTTAAAGTGGGGGTCCTCCTGGAGGGAGGTTCTAGAGGGGGTCCCCAGCTAAATGAATAATGAGTATAGTGTCAAAATCAAGTTCGCAACCATGCAACATTTTAACAACACAAATCGTGTATGGGGGGATCCCCTTGCACAACATACTGTATGTTCAGATGGGGGTCGGTCTGCGGCCAAATACATATAAATTTAGGGGTCCTTGACATGAAAAAGTTTGAGAATCTTACTTCCGATTAAGGTGAAAACAGCACTGGATAAGGATAAGGATAATTCCTTTTAACAGGTCGTTCATGAAAGTCCTTGCGGTCTTGTTTCCAATGAGAACCTGTGAGCAATTAGGGGTTAAGAGCTCAGGGACAAATTTCATTTCATTGACACATATGCTGGCCTGGCCTGGAATCGAACCTGGGGCAACCAGGGCCTCTGGCTCCCTAGGCGGGCTCACTAACCACTCAGCTATGGCCGCCCCAACTGTTTGCAGATTAAGCCCCCCATCGAAAGTCTTTCCAGTTTCCTCGTCTCTTCAGCTGTATTTCATGCGGCCAATTAACACATTGATTGCCAAGATATTAAACATAGTTTTCTATATCCTTGCCAGCCTAATTACCTCAATCCGATGATATTTGAAACGCCGTGGAAGCGACATTGTGTCCCATAAAAACAAAAACAAAAATAGTCCCCGTGGGTTAGCGGAGGGATCTGTGTATCCATAGGAACAACAATATTCTAACCGCGATCCGCCATTTTGGGGCTACGGCCCGCTGTGGTAGGTAGACCCAAGCCCCCAGCGGTAGAACAGTGAAGCTGCCAAGCCTGGTGGTCAAATCTGAGAATGCACTACTTCCTCATCTAAAATGCTTCTGCGCGTGCTCACGACCCAATATTGCAATATTGGTACTTCCGGCAGACTCATAAGCGTAGACCTAATGGACCCAATGTTATACTTCCAGCAGACTTCCGGGTGCTTCAAAACGCCACTGAGCAACTTTCAGTATCCACCCTCTAGATATAGTATAACTCTATGGGTAGAGCGCATCGAGTGGCTTTAGTGAGGGAGCAGACGCATGCAAATAATATTGCCATTACTAGCTAATTGTATGTACAGTATAGCAGACGTTAAGTCTACATACCAGCTATGACTGTGTGATTCCGGTTCCTCAATGTAGTTCAGTCAGTGGACATGTCGTGCATGCTCCTGCTGAAGTGTCTCTGTCACTATTATGGGGTTATTCATTTCTGCCCCCCCCCCCCCCCCACCACACACACACACACCACACACAGACACACACACACCCCTACCATTCCATGTCTTGTTTACATGAGGGATGACAGACTCTATACTCACGACTGGCTCACTGCCAAGCAGATGAGCCTTCCTCATAGGAGCTAGCACTTAACCCCGCCCCCCTGAGACATGACACGCCCACTCAGACAGCTTCAATGTATAATTTCCGAGGAAGGTTCTGGAATGGCAGCGATGGCTGGAATTCACAGAGCAACGATGATGATGATGATTGTTTCTCCACTTTCACTTCCACAAATCCCATCCAACTCACAAAGGCGCCCTGGTCGCGCTCGGTCCTCTCATTGTGTGACTCTTTAACTGTATATAATAACATAGTTATTGGTCTATTTTTGGACACATCCAAATATTTACAGCAGCTGTCTCGCTCTAAGCACTTTAAACAATGCTCATGTATTTCCTGTATGTATGGGGAGAGCGGGGGGGGGGGGGGAGATGTATTTCTTGGGGAGTTTATTTGAGTATTAAAGCAGACGTTGTATGTTTAATTTACAGGCCTACTACGCCCGCGACGCACTCGCCAAGAACCTGTACAGTCGTCTGTTCAGCTGGCTGGTCACCAGGATCAACGAAAGCATCAAGGTATGTACCGTAACTTTATTGATGATGTACTATAGAACAGTGGTTCCCAAACAGTGAGTCACTCCAGTCGGGTCGCAAGTAAATATCGTTTTATTTTAGTTTCCTACATTTTGGTTTTAACTCTCTCAGTGCCACACAACGAGATATCCCGAGTTTTTTCTGAATGCCTTCAGTGCCAAAAATCCAGAGTTTTAAAAATATATATATATATATATATATTATTATTATTTTATTTTTTTGGGGAAAAAAAATCAGAACCCAAGATATCATTATCTGAAGATTTGCAGCTCCATTCACTCCTTGTTTAACTTATAACTGAAAAAGGCTGTATCTAGCTTCCTAAGCACTTTTTTTTTTACTACTAAATAATTGCTGGCACAGTATGAACATATTTTTTTTATTTCATTGGCACTGAGAGAGTTAATTATTATTTCAAATATATGTATGTTTTAAATCCCCCCAAAATTAAAAAATGTTCATGAATTTAAAACAAATTCAAGCAGAATTTCATGCATGTAATACAACAAATCGGAAGAAATTTCATAAATTAGATGTCATTTTTTAGTAGTGAAAATAGCCGATCTACAAGTTTGGCTATTTTACTTTATTTTCTTGTATTTGTTTTGGGTCCCGCGGTAGACATCACATTTCTCATTTGGATCTGGAGCTAAAACGTTTTGTAAAACACTGCTCTAGACCAGGGGTCTTCAACGTCTTCAGGCCAAGGACCCCCTAGCTGAGAGAGAGATGAAGCAGGGACCCCCTACTCTATATTGTATAAAATTGTGTTTCAGATTATACTTTTTTTGTTTACTTGGTCTGCTCTTTTTAACACCAAACACCTCTTTGCCAAAAAAACAGCCGATCTACAAGCTCACAACGCCTCGCAGCGCGAGGCGTTGTGAGCTTGTAGATCTGCTGTTTTTTTTTGGCTAAAGTTCTCCTCAGAAAAGGGATGTTAGGGTTCAAGTGGTTAAGGTAAAATAAAAAAATCTTTTCACACAAAGATTTGGCGGACCCCCTGTAGTAACTCTGAGGACCCCCTAGGGGTCCTGGGCCCCCTGTTGAAAACCCCTGCGCTAGAGTTTGACATTGGCCCTTTAACCATGTCAGCTGACCTGTCTGTCCCATGATGCATCTCTCTCCTCATTAAAGCCTTGGTCTCTCTGTTCTCAGGCTCAAACCAAAACCAGCCACAAGGTGATGGGCGTCCTGGATATCTACGGCTTTGAGATATTTGAGGTAAAGAGTTTAAAGACACGTTAGACTCCAGCTTCGTTTAACCCCTTGCATCTGTGTCACTTTAAGTCTTCTTTGGCTATTTAAAAAATAGCAGATATACAAGCTCATAGCGCTATGAGCTTGTATATCTGCTATTTATTTTTTTTATCGTGGAAAATGTGTGCAAATCTTGTATATATGTATGTGTATTAAAGGAAACGCTTTTTAACTCTGATCTGTGCTTCCGGGGGGTCCCTGGAACAACATATTTTGTGATGGGGGTCCGCGGCCTAATGCAAATCATTTCGGGGGGTCCTTGACATGGAAAAGTTGGAGCACCACTGATATTATAGCAACAAGCTGTTAGGATTTAGAAAACATTTTTATATACTGTATGTATTTAGCCACGGACCCCCATCTCCAAATGTTTTGTTCCAGGGACCTCCCAGAAGCAAAGATTTGACTTAAAAATGTTCGCTTTAAAAAAATATATATATTCAAAGATTTGCACACATTTTCAAGATTTTTCAAAAATAGCAGATCTACAAGCTCAAGCGCTATGAGCTTGTAGATCTGATATTTTTGAATAGTCAAAGACATCTAAAATGACACAGATGTGTTCCTCTATTGAATGGTTGATCTGTATAGCAACAAGTGACACAGTCGTACAAATGAGTATAAATTAGGCTTCAGTCGGCACATTCTTATCTGGCATGCAGCGACTACCTACAGTACATGTTTGGTAAGACCGTGTATTAGACCACATGTTTGCAAACACCTGTGGCTACACATGTAGGGGTTACTGCACACATGTTGTTCTATGGAGTGCATGTCTTCTACACATGTAGGGGTTACTTCACACATGTTGTTCTATGGAGTGCATGTCTTCTACACATGTAGGGGTTACTTCACACATGTTGTTCTATGGAGTGCATGTCTTCTACACATGTAGGGGTTACTTCACACATGTTGTTCTATGGAGTGCATGTCTTCTACACATGTAGGGGTTACTTCACACATGTTGTTCTATGGAGTGCATGTCTTCTACACATGTAGGGGTTACTGCACACATGTTGTTCTATGGAGTGCATGTCTTCTTCTTCTTCTTCATCTCCACTCACCATCAAGTTGCTCTCTTCCCTGACTGTTGTGTTTGTGTCTGGGGTTATGTCCAGGACGGAGTAAGTAACACCCTGCCGTGTGGGGGCGTTTGTTGTGGCCATTGTGCATGCTGTGATCCCCCCCCACCCCCGTGCTCCCTCCATTAATCCTTAGTATTAATTAATGAAGCTCCTCCTCCTCTCAAGACGCCACAGGGCACCCAAGGGTGCAGCGGCCGGCAGGCACACGGCTGAAAGGACGTTCTGCAAAATGTGTCTTCTGAGGCACGGCAGGCTGTCTATCTTTCACACAAAAGTAGCAAAAAATAGCCGATCTACAAGCTCCAAACGTGTCGTGCTGCGATGCGTTTGGAGCTTTTAGATCTGCTATTTTTGCTGCTTTTGAATTTCAATCCTGAACGGTTTTGGACATAATGAGGTTTTCACCTGACAGCATCTATATATATATATATATATATATATATATATATATATATATACTACACACACACACACACACACACACACACACACACACACACACACACACACACACACACACACACACACACACACACACACGTACGTACATGATTTGACCATGTTAGGCGCATCAAGCCGGTCCCAAACCACCGTACTGTAGTTGCAGACGTCTCTGGTTTTCACACAATGTGGCCGTCCTTTCAGCCGGGTGTCCGTCCGTCCGTCCGTCCGCTGTCCCTTTGGTGGAAAGACGAGAGAGATGCCTTTACATGTGTCTGTTGTTCTTTACATGTGTCTGTTGTTCTTTACATGTGTCTGTTGTTCTTTACATGTGTCTGTTGTTCTTTACATGTGTCTGTTGTTCTTTACATGTGTCTGTTGTTTTGTCTGTTGTTATGTAAGAGTGAAGATAAACTCCTGCTTTCTCTGTCAGGGGAAATGGAGGAGCTTGTTCCAGCATTACCTGAGATTACTACTGCTGTACAACCTGTCCATTTCCCAGTATCATCATGTCCTTAATACTTAACCCTCTGATGTTAGACTAGACACGCTCTTCTAACCTCTAACCCACTAAACTGACCGGCAGCGTGAGCAAAATGAATGTCTCCTAACCCGGCATTGACGGCCCCGACCGACTTTGCCACTAAACACTCCTAATTGGCTATAATTGGTTAAAATTGGGGGAATGGCGGTGGCGAGGGAGTCAAAGTGAAAGCGATTTTTGAAATGGTAAAGAATTTGTCATTGTTCAATGAACTGTGTGTGCGATCTCAGAAGAACGGCCACGCCCGTCGGAATTTTTTTCGACACTTACATTTTCTCAAGCAGCTCTAGTTGTCCGCCATTCCAAATCACTGAGCTCTTTGTTTGTTCAATAACGCTTGTAGAAAAAAGACCAGACTGTAAATCCTTCAGCAGCAAAGTGAGAGCTCTGAGGCTCACTTTGTTATTGCTAGCACTGTTTTGCAAAGAAAGAGAGAGAGGCAAGATGCATGTCGTCTCTTTGGGGCCAGTCTCCACATTTCATCTTTTTAATGTTTTTTTTTTAAACATAATATGATATGAATTAATATCATATTGTATATTTTGTCGTATCACCGTGTAACTCAAAAGTAGCGCAAATAGCAGATCTACAAGCTCACAATGTGTGGCTTTGCGATGCTTTGTGAGTTGTAGAGTAGCTATTTTCACTATTTTTGAAAGATTTCGAAAGAGTATTTTTTTCCCCCCTCTATGATGACATGCCCAAAATAGGTATGGATGCCACATCGAAAGGTTCTGTCTGTCTGTCTGTGGGCTTTATAAATACTAAGCCCATGTTTGTTGGGAACAATGCCTCTGGTTATGCAATATGCAATACCCATTACACGTTGTACCTTTTGTCAATACTTGGGCAATGCACACCCCAAGGTGTGCAGACAGACAGACAGACAGACAGACAGAGATATCATGCATTTATAGATAGATTTAACCAATGAAAAACATGAACAACTTGCGACTAAATCCTAGCTTAATTTATTATTATTGGAACGCAGGTTCCTTTCCCCCCAGTTCCCTGAAAAGTACTGGTTTTGGACACACAAGGTTACTGACTGACAGTGACAATATTATTGTTTTAAATATTTTTCTTTATTAAATTCAGAGCATTATTAGGGCATGTTTTCCAACAGCTGGAACTAACTGTTTGTTTGCCTGTTCCCCTGGTGGACGCTGCGTGTCACTGCAGGACAACAGCTTCGAGCAGTTCATCATCAACTACTGCAACGAGAAGCTGCAGCAGATCTTCATCGAGCTGACGCTGCGCGAGGAGCAGGAGGAGTACGTTCGAGAGGTAACTGACCAACCCCCTCCCTCCCTGTCGGGTGCAGTGGTGGTAAAAGTACTCACTATTTGTACTCAAGTAAAAGTAGCAATACCACAATGTAGAAATACTCTTTTACGAGTACAAGTACCAGTATTCAAATGGTACTTGAGTAAAAGTACAAAAGTACTGGCGTCAAAATATACTTAAGTCCTAAAAGTCAAAGTACTCATTATGCGCAATGTCCCATTTCACAAGTTTCCAAATGTATAATATCCTTTGAAAATAGCAGAGCTCACAAGCTCTCAACGCGTCGTGAGCTTGTAGATCTGCTATTTTCAAAAGGCCAAAGTGTGTAGGTCTGAAGTGGTTAATGTATGTTTTACAAAGTAACTACTAACTCGTTTTCAAATAATTGTAGTGGAGTAAAAAGTGCAATATTTGCCTCTGAGATGTAGTGGAGTAGAAGTAAAAGTACTGAAAATTGGAAATACTGTGTGTGTGTGTGTGTGTGTGTGTGTGTGTGTGCGCTGGGGCCCCCACAGTGTCTGAGCCACACATTATAACTTCTATTCAAACCTTTTTTAAATATCACTGCAAGATCTCCGGTTTGATCTTCTGTGTTTCTCTCGGTCACCTTCATCGCCCCCCCCCCCGTCCCCCGTCACCATCATCGCCCTCCTGTCACCTTCACACCCCCCCCGCCTCCCCTCCCTGCTCGCCCATTTCTCCATCACTCTTTGCCTCTGGCTCTTCTCTCCCTCCATGAACTCGGTAGACGGAAGTGATCCCTCACTCTAGAAAGAGTAAACACTCCGCCACCCCCCCCCCCCCCCCACAACCCCCTTTGGAGCTCTGTTTGCTTTCAGAGCTCTTAGTGTGTGACTGCTGCTCCCCAGACTCAACCCCCCCACCCCCTCCCCCCCATCCCATCCCATCCCATCCCACCCCCACCACCAATGATATTCCACTCCCTGGCCCCGGTCCAGCGTAGCGCAGGCCTGGGAAAATACCACAGCCTGATGACGAGAGGGTAGAGTGACGGCCACCAATCAGGGGGCCTGGATTGGCTACCCAACCATCCAACCATCCCAGTGTAAAGCCACGCCTTTTCCTACTGGTCTACGTCAGCCAGAGACGAGTTCAAGTGCAGGATGAGACAAACTGAAAACCTGCTTTATTATTAGTATGGTGTCCCTAGTTCTCTGCTAATGCTGTCTGTTTGGCTGAAGGCCATAAGTTGGGGCAAAAACAAAGGAAGCCATAATGTGATTAGGTGACGAGCTTTCCTCACGTTCTAGAGTCTAGACAAAGTGCGTAATCGACTGGTCTTTAATGAAGCTAAGACCATAATCTGCTAAACCAGTCAGATCTGTATAAGTGACTCTAGGTGATGGAGAGAGAGAGAGAGAGAGAGAGCTTTCTTGGAAGCCTCAAGTGAATGTTTCTGAGAAGAAAGTTTGACCCACTGACTCCATGTTCATGTGTTATTGCAGGGCATCGAGTGGACCAACATCGACTATTTCAACAACGCCATTATCTGCGACCTCATCGAGAATGTGAGTTGGTCTCTCGTTGTCTCCCAGTTCTTGGAAAGCAAAACATTTAGCAGGAATCCACGGTTGACTTGAACCCGGCACAGTAATGGCAAGCCTCCGTCTGGAGAGACGCGGTTGTCTCGACACGGGCACATTTATTTTGACCCTAAGAAAATGGACGCCATGGGGCAGATTTAGGCATCGACTAGAAGTGCCTCTCTGGCAGCATAACAATAAACGTTGAACTACTTTCAACCTGGAGTCCCTATTTTAGTCATGTATTATGGGAAAATCCTTTCAAAAATTGTAAAGAAACTCAGTTGTGAAAATTGGCAATCTACAAGCTCACACTATATTGCATCGTGATGTGCTGTGAGCTCGTAGAATGTCTATTTTATATTTTTATATTTGTCGTACAGCAAATTATCGGGCTATATAGGGCTTATTTAAGTTTTTAAATGATATCCCATGTATAGCATTGATCATATACGAAGAGTTTTTCAGGCAATACAACAACTTCATGAAAGCCAATATGAGACGACACTGCATGCGTTAACATGGGACAATATTTATTCATTCTGAACAGAGATTCATACTCAACTGTTTACATGGAACCTGAATAAAAGCATTCCTTGTTTACTTGACCCAAAGCATTCATTTGGAACATAACTTTTGATGTGCACAAAGTGGTTCTGTCTGGTTTTATTTTTTCTTCTGTCAATTTTCCAGCCAGAGACCAACCAGAGAGACAATCAGAATCAGTGTTTACATGCTGATATTTTCCTGTTGATCTGAATATCAAAAGGTGTATATGTTACAGGGAAATTGGCATTTGTTAGCCCCCAGGCGCGAGTGCCCGCGCCGACCGGCCGATGGTCTGCTAGTCGACTCAGCGCCGTCCGAGTTGTAAACCGATGGGGGAGAATAGATCTTTTCGTTTTGATCTTTTTGTGTTGATTACATAGACAGACTAACGTCACCAGTCGCAATCAAAGTGAATCCATAACAACGGGGGAAGCGAGGGGGGGTGGAAGCGAGGGGGGGGTGAAAACGAGCGCTCCTTTTTCAATTTCACTGGTTTTCCAATTTCCCTGTGACATATATATATACCGCCCCTCTCCACTAGAGTGAAAACTCCTTCCGATCGACCGGATCGGAATATTATCTTCCGATTGCCGTGATTACATGAAGGTGTTTTTATTCTGAGTTGAGCTGTCATCGTAAATATCAGGGTCCATGTAAACACAGTCGCTGACGAAAAACAACACGTTACCGCTGACTGACGTGCAATTACGTCATCGTCTTCACCTTTACCGTTTTCACTCCGTCCTTCCCAGAACCAGAACGGCATCATGGCCATGCTGGACGAGGAGTGCCTGAGGCCGGGGACGGTCACCGACGACACCTTCCTGGACAAGCTGAACACGGTGTGCGCCGAGCACCAGCACTTTGAGAGCCGCCTCAGCAAGAACTCCAAGTTCCTGACCGACCAGAGCCTCCCGCACAACTGCTTCCGCATCCAACACTACGCCGGCAAGGTATTCTACTCCACCACAGTGCGGAGGTGTCACAATCATGTCACAATCATTTTAACCATATCTTATACTTTGACCATTCAAAAATAGCAGATATACAAGCTCATAGCGCCGCACGGAGTGCGGCGCTATGAGCTTGTAGATCTGCTATTTTTGAAAAATCATGAAAATGTGTGCAAATCTTCCCATCTTTTTCTTTTTAAAGGTGAACATTTTTAACATAAAATGTTTGTTGCTTGGGGTCCCTGGCACAACATATTTTCAGCTGGGGGTCCGCGGCCACATACATACATGGATTTGGGGGTCCTTGGCATGACAAAGTTTGAGACTAAGTCTGATATAGACTCTCACAGACCACATCTAGTGTATTAGGGTGGTATGTGTTGTGTATTACCCTTGAGGCAAGAGACCTTTCATATAACCTGATGAAGGTCTCTTGACTGAAACTTTAGTTTCATTTGAAGATGGTGTTGTGGAGTTTTCCTTTTTTTGTACACTGTCACATGACAATGTCATGGTGACCATAGATATTCACCTGTTTCCCAGGCTGTGTGTTTTCCACTTCCTGTCGATTTCATTGGATATCATTGGTCATCTGACCAGTTTCATTGGATCAAATCGACAGGAAGTGGAAAACGCACAGCCTAGGAAACAGGTGAATAGAAACCTAGATACCTCATTGGACTCTGCAGTTCGTTGGAGCGACTGGTATCGCGGTCGCCATTTTAGAGTAGGCAAGCTACCATTCAAAGTGACTACTGGCCAGTGGCCAATCACAGCGCGTTGACTACTGGCCAATCACAGCGCGTAGATTACTGGCCAATCAGAGCTCGTCTAACTGACTTTTGCTGCGCGGCTGCCTCTTACGAAAAGACCCGCCCCCACCTGCCTCTGATTGGCTTATGAACGTGACACACGCGGAAGCTCGCCTACTCTAAAATGGCGCCCACAGTGTGGATATTATGATGGTGACCGCTGAAATTGGCCATCGAGACTCGAGACACTTGTGGGAAATGTGAAACGAGTGGAGATGAGTAGAGCTGGTAGCGACCATCAGAGCATGAACATTCTGATCTGAAGTGCAGAACTTAAACGTATGTGAGTGGGCAGGAAAAAAAAAGAATCTGCAGTGTTTAAGATGAGATGAGAAAAGCCAGAATATCCCCGTCCTTTTCCAATCACTCTTGAGTAAATAGACCTGTAATCCCCTCTCAGCCTTCACAAACCTTCCTGAAATAGCAATTCCCCCTCTGCTCGATTTAAGCACTCGTCTATTTACGGTATTAATAAAACAGACTCAACCAAAGCCGTGAAGTCAATAATAATAATAATGCTCAGATATGCAACCTCGTACTGAAGCCGTTCAAATATTTAACCCATTAAGACCTGGGACGCATCTGTGTAACTT
The DNA here is from genome assembly GCF_963280865.1 of Gymnoscopelus braueri. Lineage (NCBI taxonomy): Eukaryota > Metazoa > Chordata > Actinopteri > Myctophiformes > Myctophidae > Gymnoscopelus > Gymnoscopelus braueri. The sequence goes on along the minus strand of NC_137618.1, from coordinate 1,665,673 downwards.
TTTGATTTGAGCTAAAAAGAAAAAGCATTATTTTACACTTTGGCTATTCAAAAATAGCAGATATACAAGCTCATAGCGCGGCACCGAGTGCCGCGCTACAAGCTTGTAGATCTGCTATTTTTGAAAATATCGAGAAAATGTGTGCAAATTAATATATTTATATTCTTTTAAAGCGAACATTTTTAACTCAAATCCTTGCTTCTGGGGGGTCCCTGGAACAAAACATTTTGAGATCCGCGGCAAAATACATATAATTTTGGGGGTCCTTGACATGAAAAGGTTTGAGAACCACTGATATAGAAACATAGGTTTTTCAGAATACTGTTGGGATTTATAAGAGAATCGGCTTCAGGTCTTAATGGGTTAAACCTGTTTGTACTACGTTGTCCCCCGGTAAACCCAGGTGCTGTACCGCGTGGAGGGCTTCATGGACAAGAACAACGACCTGCTGTACCGGGACCTGTGTCAGGCCATGTACAAGGCCAACCACAGCCTCATCAAGCTGCTGTTCCCCGAAGGCAACCCGGCCAAGGTCAACCTGAAGAGGCCGCCCACCGCCGGCTCCCAGTTCAAGTCCTCCGTGGGCGTTCTGATGAGGAACCTGCAGACCAAGAACCCCAACTACATCAGGTGGAGCTCCTTCCGTTCCCATTAGGACCTGAGGTCGATTCTACAAATGACCTTCTAAATCCGTAGTTCTCACACTTTCAGGATATTTCAAGCAGGTGTACAAGCTATATCTGCTGTTTTTGAATAGCCAATGCAAAAATCTAAAATGACACGCTTATTATCCCATTAAGACCTGGAACACATCTGTGTCACTTTTTGATTTGAGCTAAAAAGCATTATTTTACACTTTGGCTATTCAAAAATAGCAGATCTACAAGCTCATAGCGCGGCACCGAGTGCCGCGCTATGAGCTTGTAGATCTGCTATTTTTGAAAAATCGTGAAAATGTGGGCAAATCTATGAATATATATTCTTTTAAAGCGAACATTTGTAACTCAAATCTTTGCTTCTGGGGGTCCCTGGAACAACATATTTTGAGATGGGGGTCCGCGGACAAATACATATCATGTTGGGGGTCCTTGACATGAAAAAGTTTGATCACCACTGATATAGAAACATACGTTTTTCAGAAAACTGTTTTTAGAAGATTTAGAAGGATTTAGAAGACATTAGAAATCGCCTTCAGGTCTTAATGGGTTTTAGCGATGGTTTACATCTCTAGCTCTAGGGTCTAGTGGGTGCTTTTCAAGTTTTCAGAAAGAAAGAACAAGTTATGTTTTGGTCTTTGTAAAAAGTGCTTTGATTAGCCTCCTCGTTTGAAGTGCAAATCCAACGTTTTGTAAATCCTTGCCAAGATGAAAAGTTACACTGTATAATCGGCAAGGATCAAAGGAATTGGGCCCACATCCTGTCAGAAGCTCTTTGCAGCCATAGATTCAGCCTATAGTGACGTATCTGAAAACCAGGCTCCCAGTCAGTGACGGACAGGCTCTCACTCATTTGCCTTTTGATTATTTTATAGATATGATTTTAGTGTTACGTTTTTTTAACCCATTCAATCCGGAAACGCATCTGTGTCATTTTAGATGTCTTTGGCTATATAAAAATAGCAGATATACAAGCTCATCGGTGCCACGCTATGACCTTGTAGATCTGCTATTTTTTGAAAAATCTTGAAAATGTGTGCAAATCTTTGAATATATATTTTTTAAGTCAACATTTGTAACTCAAATCTTTGCTTCCAGGGGGGTCTCTGGAACAACATATTTTGAGATGGGGGTCCGCGGCCAAATACACATCATTTTGGGGGCCCTTGACATGAAAACGTTTGAGCACCACTGACATGGCAACATATGTTTTTCAGAAACCAGTTTTAGATTTAGAAGACATGTGTAGACGCGTTCCCGGTTTCAATGGGTTAAACCTGTTGAGCACTATGAGACAGTGCTGTCTATGAAAGGCTCTCTATACATAAAAATGTACTTACTACTCACAGTGCTTAACTTACTCCTTCTCACCTCTAGGTGCGTCAAACCCAACGATAAGAAAGCCGCCCACATCTTCACAGACTCTCTAGTGTGCCACCAGGTGCGTTACCTGGGCCTAATGGAGAACGTGCGCGTGAGGAGGGCGGGCTACGCCTTCCGTCAGCTCTACGAGCCCTGCCTGGAGCGCTACAAGATGCTCTGTAAACAGACCTGGCCCCACTGGAGAGGACCCGCCAGGTGAGCCTCCAAGACACATCCATACGTTGTCGCACGGCGTCGTCAACGCGAGTATAAATTAGGGTCCGTTTCTACAGAGAATGCATTTTGAGCTGAGGAGCGCTTTGTCCATAGTGTTCACACACAGTGTAGATATCATGTCCATAGTGTTCACACACAGTGTAGATATCATGTCCATAGTGTTCACACACAGTGTAGATATCATGTCCATAGTGTTCACACACAGTGTAGATATCATGTCCATAGTGTTCACACACAGTGTAGATATCATGTCCATAGTGTTCACACACAGTGTAGATATCATGTCCATAGTGTTCACACACAGTGTGGATATCATGTCCATAGTGTTCACACACACAGTGTGTATATCATGTCCATAGTGTTCACACACAGTGTAGATATCATGTCCATAGTGTTCACACACACAGTGTGTATATCATGTCCATAGTGCTCACACACAGTGTAGATATCATGTCCATAGTGTTCACACACAGTGTAGATATCATGTCCATAGTGTTCACACACAGTGTAGATATCATGTCCATAGTGTTCACACACAGTGTAGATATCATGTCCATAGTGTTCACACACAGTGTGGATATCATGTCCATAGTGCTCACACACAGTGTAGATATCATGTCCATAGTGTTCACACACACAGTGTGTATATCATGTCCATAGTGTTCACACACAGTGTAGATATCATGTCCATAGTGTTCACACACACAGTGTGTATATCATGTCCATAGTGCTCACACACAGTGTAGATATCATGTCCATAGTGTTCACACACAGTGTAGATATCATGTCCATAGTGTTCACACACAGTGTAGATATCATGTCCATAGTGTTCACACACACAGTGTAGATATCATGTCCATAGTGTTCACACACACAGTGTAGATATCATGTCCATAGTGTTCACACACAGTGTAGATATCATGTCCATAGTGTTCACACACACAGTGTAGATATCATGTCCATAGTGTTCACACACAGTGTAGATATCATGTCCATAGTGCTCACACACAGTGTAGATATCATGTCCATAGTGTTCACACACACAGTGTGTATATCATGTCCATAGTGTTCACACACAGTGTAGATATCATGTCCATAGTGTTCACACACAGTGTAGATATCATGTCCATAGTGTTCACACACAGTGTGGATATCATGTCCATAGTGTTCACACACAGTGTAGATATCATGTCCATAGTGTTCACACACACAGTGTAGATATCATGTCCATAGTGTTCACACACACAGTGTAGATATCATGTCCATAGTGTTCACACACACAGTGTAGATATCATGTCCATAGTGTTCACACACAGTGTAGATATCATGTCCATAGTGCTCACACACAGTGTAGATATCATGTCCATAGTGTTCACACACACAGTGTGTATATCATGTCCATAGTGTTCACACACAGTGTAGATATCATGTCCATAGTGTTCACACACAGTGTGGATATCATGTCCATAGTGTTCACACACACACACACACACACACAGTGTAGATATCATGTCCATAGTGTTCACACACAGTGTGGATATCATGTCCATAGTGTTCACACACACACACAGTGTAGATATCATGTCCATAGTGTTCACACACACAGTGTAGATATCATGTCCATAGTGTTCACACACAGTGTAGATATCATGTCCATAGTGTTCACACACACAGTGTGGATATCATTATTAGCACACATAGCATAGCTGAAACAACGTAAACATGGACTTCTCAGGGTTGTGGTAACGATTCAACGTTTGATCGTAAGTTACCGGGTCGTTCGGACACAATCGGGACCATAAAAAACCTGGCGCTCCTCTCCAAAAGTCAGAACCGTTTCCAGGTTGAAGTGCCTAAAAAAAATCATCGGGCATCCGGAGCAAATGAATCTCGATGCTCGGGCACCTGGGAAGAGGAGCGCACCAGCGCGCCTTTACCATAGAAATGCAGGGCAGACAGTCGGTGCCAGCAACAAAAAAAGATATATATATTTTATGGACACGGCCCCTTAGGCTTAATGTGTGCCTACTAGAACACTGTGTCTTTGCCCACAGGGCTTTGCTGTTGTCAACCCCAACGCACGCATGGCTGCACACGTACACACACATAAACACAACTCACACGCTATGTGAGCATTCTGCCTTCTTTTTTGCACAGGCAAAACCACCAGACGTTATTACCAACCAGATTATCAGAAGTCAGCCATTTGTTTCATTCCCTCTACAGCTATTGTACATGTTGTGGCGTCTCTCTTCCCTTATCTGTGCTGCTGTTCCGTATCAGTCTGACTCACATGTTTCATTCACTGTACTGATGCCTGAAACAAAACCTTTTGTTTTAGGTATCAGAAACCTCTTATCTCCATATTGTAACTTTTTACAATAAATCAGGGGTCTTCAACAGGGGGTCCGGGACCCCTAGGGTGTCCTCAGAGTTACTACAGGGGGTCCGCCAAATCTTTGTGTGATATGACTTTGTGTGATAGCATCCCTTTTCTGAGTAGAACTTTAGCCAAAAAATAGCCGATCTACAAGCTCACAAGTTGTGAGCTTGTAGATCGGCTATTTTTTGGCTAAGAGGTGTTTGGTGTAGAGGGAAAAAAGAGCAGACCAAGTAAACAAAAAAAGTTAAATCTGAAACACAATTTTATACAATATAGAGGGGGTCCCTGCTTCATCTCTCTCTCAGCTAGGGGGTCCTTGGGCTGAAAACGTTGAAGACCCCTGCATTAAGTGAACGCCCCTACTTGAACATACCGTAATTTTCGCACTATAAGCCGCACCTGCATATAAGCCGCAGCAGCTAAATTGAATGATTTGTACATATATAAGCCACACTGGACTATAAGCCGCGGGTGTAAAATCCATAGATTTAGGAGGTCCCCTAGTGGCCGTTAGCTGTAAAAATCCATAGATAAGCCGCACCGTTATATAAGCCGCAGGGTCGAAAAATGGGAAAAAAAGAACGTGGACCCTGCCCTCTCCTGTTCCTCCTCGCCCTAAACACATCGATGTGTCCGTTGTCCTCGCGTCAGTGTCCCTGGTGATGATGACTGTGTTTTGAGTGGTAATGTGTGCTCAGGATGACCTTTTTGACCTCCCTTCAGGGAGGGAGTGGAGGTGCTGATGGCAGACCTCCAGGTTGCAGTGGAGGAGTTCGCCTACGGACGCTGCAAGATCTTCATCAGGAACCCTAGAACAGTATGGCATTTTTTCACTCACTCACTCACTCACTCACTCACTCACTCACTCTCACACACACACACACACACACACACACACACACACACACACACACACACACACACACACACACACACACACACACACACACACACACACACACACACACACACACACACACACACACACACACACACACACACACACACACACACAGCATACAGAAATGTATTGCTACGTATGTCACATTGCGACTTGGGAAAACTAGCTTACAAAACCACAAAAATACTCATTTGCTGTTATAAATTGTTATGGTATACAGGTATACACATGTAGGCAAGGGTATACAGCTTTTTGAAACAAATAGCAGCAATCATTTCAGGATTCTGCAAGTCATCCCCCCCCCCTTTCCCTCCCTCTCTTTCAATACACATATGATAAGAGAGAACAAAAGCCTTAAAGCCTTAAACAACCAGCATCAGTCACCCCGTTGATTCTGGGTAGATTAGATACTGTAAGAGTTGTGAATGATTGAATGGACTGAGTTCATGCATGCTGTGTTCTCACATCAACCACTTGAACCCCCAAATGTCTATTGGGGGGGTGGGGGGGGCATTCATTAAAAGAAAAAAAACAATCTACAAGCTCGTAACGCGTTGCAATGCAACGCGTTGTAGGCTTGTAGATCGGCTTGTATCACACTTGCAACTGAGGTCCATTTTACTAAGTCTAGAGGGTTTAAGATGTTAGGAGCGTTCAGCGGCAGGATGGGGGGGGGGGTCTCTTTCTCACTGCAGCCCCCCCCCCCCCTCTCTCTCTCTCTCTCCAGCAATTAGTGTGTAAGTAACATTGTGGGAACACATGGTTCCACTCAGCCGCCTGGCCCAGCCGGCCTGGGACCCACTTCTTATTTAACGCTCTTACAGGAGCTTTTAAAACCTGTAGCACCGGATCACACCCCCCAGCAGGCAGACACGGAGACAGACAGACAGGCAGGGAGACAGACAGGTAGACAGGCAGAGAGACAGACAGGTAGACAGGCAGACAGGCAGAGAGACAGACAGGTAGACAGGCAGACAGGCAGAGAGACAGACAGGTAGACAGGCAGACAGACAGAGAGACAGACAGGTAGACAGGCAGACAGGCAGAGAGACAGACAGGTAGACAGGCAGACAGGCAGAGAGACAGACAGGTAGACAGGCAGACAGACAGAGAGACAGACAGGTAGACAGGCAGACAGGCAGAGAGACAGACAGGTAGACAGGCAGACAGACAGAGAGACAGACAGGTAGACAGGCAGAGAGACAGACAGGTAGACAGGCAGACAGACAGACAGGTAGACAGGTAGACAGGCAGACAGGCAGAGAGACAGACAGGCAGAGAGACAGACAGGTAGACAGGCAGACAGACAGAGAGACAGACAGGTAGACAGGCAGACAGGCAGAGAGACAGACAGGTAGACAGGCAGACAGACAGAGAGACAGACAGGTAGACAGGCAGACAGGCAGAGAGACAGACAGGTAGACAGGCAGACAGACAGAGAGACAGACAGGCAGACAGGCAGACAGGCAGGGAGACAGACAGGTAGACAGGCAGACAGGCTGCAGCCTCAAGAGACCCAACAAGACGTGTAACAACATGATCTCAACGCTATTATGACGGGGATTTCCATCCATGACTGATATCTTTATATAAGATAACATGATGGGCCTTATCTCTGCCTTACGTCTCTCCAGCTGCACGCACACACACACACACACACACACACACACACACACACACACACACAGGTTAGGTGTTACTATACTCGTGAGGACATACACATTTTAGGACGGCATTGAAAATAGGTGAAACAATAGCCGATCTGTACAAGCTGCGGCGCTTTGTGACCTTGTAGATCGGCTATTTGTTGGTCTGTGATATATCGACCCACGACTTGTTGAAAGTTGAAAAGGGGTTAAACTCTTCTTAACTGCAACCCCTAAACCTAACCTCTTAACTCTTTCAGTGCCAAGAGTATTTTCATAAAGTACTCCCCCAGTGCCAGCAATTTGCGTTTTATTTTATTTTTTTATTTTGTAATTTTTCATTCAAATAAATGATCTGATTGGGTTTTTAAACCCATAATACAGTTCTACCAGTAGAGAGCAACAAATCGACACATTGATGATCTCGCTGGCTCACTCGCCCCCTCCCAAACAGGCTCACGTCACATCCGGTCATAACCGGATGTTGACATTTTTGACAATCGTTGATCGGGCTAAATTACGATGTGATACACGACTACGATGACTGATCGTCACCCAGACCAAAGAGAGTAGACGTGGACCTCTCCGTTCGCTTTTTATACCGTGTGAAAAACCGTGACTTTCCCTATTCTGGCCAAAAATGAGAACCGGAAACGGAATCTGCGTCATGAAACCGGAACCCAATGAGTCTGAAGGAGTCAGGAAGCGAAAGTGATCATGAAAAATAAACAGTATAGCGCGACCACAGTCAAAAGTAAAAACTCGGGATTTCTCGTGCTGGCACTGAGGGTACTCGGGAAAAACTCGGGATATCTCGGGGCGTGGCACTGAGAGAGTTAAATGCCTAATCCTACCCCTGAATCCCTTACATCAACAGTGTGCTCGCTGCAGCAGCATGCAGCTGTATGTTGATGTATATGTAGATGATATACTGTAGATGATATGTATACTGTAAGAGGTTTCTACCCCGACAGCAGTGATAATATTTGCGCGTTGCGTTGTCTTCCGTAAACCCCTCCCCCCCTCCCCCCCCCCTCAGCTCTTCTTCTTGGAGGAGCGGAGGAGACAGTGCCTGGAGGACCTGGCCACGCTCATCCAGAAGATCTACCGCGGCTGGAAGTGTCGCACCGAGTTCCTGCTGCTGAAGAAGAGCCAGGTGGTGGTGGCGGCGTGGTACCGGCGCTACGCGGTGAGACACCGGACCAAAAAAAAACGCACACGTTCTACTACCTTAACCCATTGAATCCAGGGAATGCGTCTGTGTGTCATTTTGAGATTTCTTTGGCTGTTCAAAAATGGCAGATGTAGCGCAGCATCGAGTGTCCGATGCCGCGCTATGAGCTTGTAGATCTGCTATTTGTTTTTTAACCCATTAAGACCTGAGGCGATTCTTTAAATCCTAAAATCTAAAACATTTATTTTCAAGATTAAAACAAAATAGCAGATCTACAAGCTCATAGAGCTCTATGAGCTTGTAGATCTGCTATTTTTGAATAGCCAAAGAAATCTAAAGTGACACAGATGCGTTCGATCGTGAAAATGTGTGCAAATTTTGAATATATTTTTTAAGCAAAAATGTGTAAAATATGTTGTTCCAGGGACCCCTCAGGGACCCCCCAGAAGCAACGATTTGAGTTACAAATGTTCACTTAAAAAATATACATATTCAAAGATTTGCACACATTTTCAAGATTAAAAAAAAATAGCAGATCTACAAGCTCATAGCGGAGCTTGTATATCTGCTATTTTTGAATAGCCAAAGAAATATTTAAATGACACAGATGCGTTCCTGGTCTTAATGGGTTAACCACTTAAACCCCAGCATCTATATTGTGGGGAAAAGCTTTCGCAGGAAAATAGCCGATCTACAAGCTCACAACGTGTTGCAACGCGGCGCGTTGTGAGCTTGTCGATCTGCTATTTACAGCGAAAGCTTTTACCACTATAACAGTTTTTCCGTCTCAATCTCAACAGCAACAAAAGAAATATCAGAAGATCAAGAGCGCCACCATCAGGGTGCAGTCCTTCACCAGAGGATGGAAGGTAAATCCGCTATGTTTCTATTTCTTTTAATAAGCGTTCATTAAATCCAGGCAAAAAGTTGGAAATAATCGTGATATTGGGGGGGGGGGGGGGGCATTCTATAATGCTGCCACCATAATGTGAAATGACCCACCAAAAACCTGTTAACTCATTCAGTGCCATTGACGTGTTTGACGTGTTTTTCAGCAATGGCGCAACGTGCCAATGACGTTTTTTGAAGAAAAAAAAATATATATATATTATATATATAATTTTTTTTGGAAAAAGAAAATTGCTGCTCCATTCACTTCTTGTTTAACGTATTACTTAAAAAGGCTGTATCTCGGCTCCTGTGTACTTTTTTTTTACTATGTATTTTTGGCCGAGACATGCTACTTTCAAAGGCGAAAAAAATTGAACGGGGATGATATATTTTTTTCTTTTCGCGGAAGCACAGTGATCGATCATACTGGAGATAAATATTATGTGACTACTTGAAAAAGGTAAGAAAATTGAAAAATCGGTGGCACAGTACGGAATATTTGTTTTATTTAATTGCCACTGAATGAGTTAAAGATCTCTACTCCCTATATATATATACCCAAACTCAAGACTAAACAAAAAAAATGGCTGAGTTCAGAATACAAGTGAGCATATAGTTTAACTCCTCGAACACCTTGGTAGTAGCATCCTCTGCCCCCCCCCCCCGCCCCTCCTATACCTGTTGATGCTACTAGCCCCCCCCCCCCCCCGCCCAGGCCTTAGTGCCAAGACATGACAAAGTGTTGATCATGTCTAAACCTCCAGGCCCGCAAGATCCTCAGGGAGCTGAAATACCAGAAGAGATGCCAGGAAGCGGTCACCACCATCGCAGCCTACTGGCACGGCACCCAGGTACCCACTCAGACCACCATGGAACCATGGAACCATGGAACCATGGAACCATCACGTCTTGGAACGCATCTGTCATTTTAGATTTCTTTGGCTATCCAATCATAGCAGGGAGCACGGTGGCGCAGTCGGTAGCGCTGTGGCCTCACAGCTAGAAGGTCCTGGGTGTCGATTCCCGCCGGGGACGCTGTGGGCGCTGGGGGCGTGTTCTCTCCTCCGCGTCGTCGGCGCCCATGCCCTAGGTGGGGTTGGTGAAAGGGCCTTTCTGTGTGGAGTTTGCATGTTCTCCCCGTGTCCCCTAGGGTAGTTAATACCCTCACAAAAACATGTAGTAATCCTGGTCTCTATACTGACTCCCCCTGGTCAGCCGGGGCGCCTGATGGAGGGGAAAGGAACTGGTTGGAATAACGTGTTCCTTCCACACGCTACGTCAGGTGATAAGAAGCGGTCTGCTCGCTCCTCATGCATTAAAGGAGGCATGAGCTCAGTTCTGGGCTCTCCCTAGTATAGGCTGGCAGAGGGAGAGTAGCGCCCAGGATTACATCTCATGAGCTTGTAGATCTGCATTTTTTTTTCATCGTGAAAATGTGTGCAAATCTTTGAATATATATATTATTTTTTTAAGCGAACATTTGTAACTCAAATCTTTGCTTCTAGGGGGGTCCCTGGAACAACATATTTTACTAATGTTCGCTTTAAGAAATATATATTCAATTCAATTTGCCCACATTTTCACCTATTTCATCTATAGCATATCTACAAGCTCATAGCGTGGCACGCTATATCTGCTATTTTTGAATAGCCAATGTATAAAAGAATGGTTAGAGCTCAAATCTAAAATGACAGAGATGCATTTCCTGCTTGAATGGTTTAACTATTTCAACTCCATACGTTGTTCAGCGGAGTCCCACAGGGCTCTATACTAGTAACCTTTATTTTCTCTACATTACATTATTATCTTCACTGAAAATGGCTGATCGACAAGCTCAGAACGAAGCTCAGTTGTGGGCTTGTAGATCTGTTATTTTCAAGTGAAGGTTTTCCCCAGAATAAGGATGTTGGGGTTAATAAATACACTTGGGTCCTAGCGTTCCTACTCTGGGGGGGGGGGGGGGGCAGATCTACGAGCTCACAATGTATCGCAACACGTTACTTTGTGAGCTTATAGATCGGCTATTTTCGGTAAAGAGATTTGGTGTAGAGGTGGAAAGGGGGGGGGGGGGGCTAGTATAGATCCCTGGGGGACTCCGTATCTAGGGTTTAAGTGGTTAAAATGTCTTTTCTACAGGATTATTATTTTATCATTTTTATCTTCCAGTGACTGATCCAGACATTTTGCAGAATTCCAACCGAGCATTTTTACTCTTGAAATACAACTTGCAGCACTTCTTATTTTATGTTGTTATCAACGTTAATGCTTTTCACTCACAGTGAACTGAACTCCCATCTTAACGACAGAGGCAGCAAAGCCTCAGCTCAGTATTATGAGAAAAGTGTTTTCTCCACAAACAAAAGCTTGGCCCAGCATTTTATCTCACTGTCATTTTCTCCTCTTAATCCTCCTGTACGGTGGCTGATCACACACACACTGCTTCATTTCTCTATTTATTTCCCCCCTCTCTCTCCTCTCCTCTCCTCTCCTCTCCTTTACTTTCATTTGCCTTTCTTCTGCTCTGTTGTTTTCCTCTAATCACCTCCTCCTCCACCTCCTCCTCCACACCTCCTCCTGCCTCCAGGCTCGGATGGAGCTGAGACGTCTAAAGCAGGAGGCGCGGAATAAACACGCGGTGACAGTTATTTGGGCGTACTGGCAGGGGACCAAGGTATTTCAACCCCCCCCACAGCCTGCCATCATAGTGTTGTCGTCCCATCCATGCCAACTGTCCTGTCCCTGTCCCTGTCCTCCCCTGTCTCCCCAACATCTCGTCTCATCATCATCATCCCACCTGGAAACTGACCACTAGAGTTTAAGACCCATCAATGTCCCCCCCGTCCCCCCGTCCCCCCGTCTGTCTGTCGTCCACTGCTCTGTCTAACGTTCCCCTTCATCTGCGTTTTATACTCATCCTGTGTGATTGTTGCTCTAGGTGGCATTTTGGGGTTTTTATGTTGGAGGTTGACCCACTAACATACTCTATGATTTGTTTTGTTTTGTTTTGACTCATGGCTTTACAAAATAACAATGTAGACATCAAACCATGTTCCAGTATGGGCTCCCTTTTCATTTATTTGAATTGGCGTTTTCAGTTTTGTCCCCTATAATCTATAATATGTGATTCATGTTAAATTCGCTGAATTTAACACGAATCCTTTCATTCTGTTGTAATGTTGACATAAATCAATGCATTTTCGACACATTTCATGGCGGACTTGGATTCTCCAGTGTGAGCTTTCGTTTCGACACAGACAGAACACATTAGGAAGTGTTTCGTCATATTTTCATATATAGAACTGGATGGATTAAGCCATCACGGAATAGGCTTTACATGAAATTTCGGTGAAGACCCGCCTTTACGCTCGCCTGGTTATGTCCTGACATCATACTGAGAACCAACTCTACTCTATAACTGTCCACCAACACACCAGGGGGGATTTAAGCAGTATCCATGTGATCATGACCACATCATAAACACATATGGCAGCACTTGTTACTGCCTCAGGGCCTGGATGTAATAATCCTCTCAGTCAGTGTAGTGCAGTATATATATATATATATATATATATATATATATATATATATATATATATATACTTATACGGTAGCTTTTAAGCTCACCATAAGAGAGTTGTACAGTATATATTAAGTCCAATCAGAACCATATACCCTCCCTGATAGAGGAAGACTAGATCAAAGGCGTTATCTCTTTAGCGTCTAAGCTTTTAGAGTGACTTTAAGTATGTCCTTGGGTAATTGTTACTCGTTGTCTTTATCTCGGGGTGCAATGACTCCGTGTCCGATAAGAATCAAAGAGCTTCTGCTGACTCATCGTATGTAAGACATCAAGGTACGTTACGTGACCAAAAGCAAAGTCATGGAGCTTGGCACACGTTTACAAAATGTATCGGAGAGAAATAATTAGCAGTCTTCAGTACTTTGCCGTTGTTGGCGAGGCCAAAGACAATTTATCAGCCCACTATCTCTCTAACATCATTGATAATAATAATAATAATACTCCTAACGATTTCCTATTGCTTCACTGCAGTGTGCTTTACTGTATTCTGCTTAGTGTTGATTTTGACAGCACATTTTGTCATAGTCTTTTGACTAAAATTCCATTTAGTTTTTGTCATATTTTAGTAATCTGAAATGTTTCAGTTTTTGTCTAGTTTTAGTCGAATAAATATCATAAGATCTTAGTCGACTAAATCTACAGTTGATTTAGTCGACTATAATGTATGTTGGTGGTGCCTTGATGGCGTCGTAATGTCTGATTTGACACTTGGTTGCATGCTGAAAATAGACGATCTACAAGCTCACAATGCGTCGCAGCGAGACGGTAGCGAGCTTGTAGATCTGCTATTTTCAGAGCGCAACACCCGAGCGCAACCAAACGTAAATTGTCTTTTAGTTCTACTGGATCTCTTCTCCACTAGATCCCTCACTAACACTTTAGTCTAGTTTTAATTTGTTGACGAAATGTAAATACATTTAGTCTTGGTTTCAGTCATCATAGCTTAGTTTTTATTTAGTTTTCGTCAGTGAAAAAAAGGTAGTCGATGACTGATGCTGCTCAGTGCCTGTTGGCCGACCGAGTGCCTTTTGGGGTTTTCAGTTGCAGCTTTAATGTCTTCTATTTGGTCCCATTTTCAGCTTTTCTTCGTGTTTGTGTTTTTTTTGTTGTTTTTACACCCACTCAACGACACCCTCCTGGGACAGTGACAGTTAATTGAATGCCATTGAAATTAACCTCCCACCCACTCCCCCTCCCTCCCTCCCTCACCACCTCCCACCACCCCCCCCACCAGGCCCGGCGAGAGCTCCGTCAGCTGAAGGAAGAGGCCAGGAATAAGCACGCCGTGTCGGTCATTTGGGCCGGTTGGCAGGGCACTAAGGTATTTGAGGAAAAATACAAAAAAAACTCTGTCGACGTCCGTGTGAGCCGCCTCCCATCAACCCCCCCCTCTCCCCAGAGCCAGACCCCCCCCACCCCACCCCACCCGCAGCATTATCAATTTATCCATGTCCCCCCCAACCCCAATGCCAACCCATTACCACCATGTCCCCCCCAACCCCAACGCCAACCCATTACCACCATCTCATTTTTAATAGATGACAAGGTCTCCTGCATGCTTGAAAAAACAAACCAAAAGAAAACACAGGGGTCTTTGCTCTTTGGACCAAAACATCCCCCACCCCACCCAGTCCTTCTCTCTGCATGCCAGTCTGACACCAAGTATATCTGATGACAAGTGAAGTACTTTGCTTGCAGACCGGTCGAGTAGCGAGTGACCGTCGGGTCGTAGTGATGTGTCGTTCATGATCGATTCGTTCAAAAGAACTACGGTAGTTCATTCGCCGTGAACGTGAACGAGCTCGTTCACTGGCGACGTAAAAAAAAAACGCTCCCGCGATGGTGTTTTACGCACATTATAAAACATACATTAACCACTTTAGCCCTATTTTATACCTAGGCTATTTGAAAATAGCCGATCTACAAGCTCACAATGCGTCGCATCGCGACGCATTGTGAGCTTGTAGATCGGCTATTTTCAAATATGTTAGTACTTTTACTTTTGGTACTTTAAGTGTATATTTTGATGCCAATACTTTTGTACTTTTACTCGAGTACATTTTGAACACTAGAAAATAGCGTTACTGAACGCGAACGCGAACGAATCATTTGAACGAATCATTGCCGTGAACGAAATCGTTGCAGTCACCTTTTTAAGCCGCTTCTCCTACCATGATGTCACTGGATTATAGACCTTCTCCATCGGGGGGGTGGGTGGGGGGGGGGGGGGGGGGTAGGTGTTGCTGCTATATTCTATTCTACATCTAGTAGAGTATCTCAGCGAACAGTGTCTGTGTGCCCCCTCCCCCCCTCTACCACATGGCAGCCCCCCCCCCCCCCCCCGCCTCCCCCCCATCCCCGTCAAACATCCAGTCACAGGCACAAAACATCCGTCGTGGGCCCTCACTGGCTCGATGCCATGACGACGGGGCTGAGTTTGGGGTGTTGCATCGTTTTTAACTCCATATATACCTGAACCTGAACCTCCAGCATGATGCCTGCTGTCTGCACGCCCTCTGTGACCTCTGTGACCTCTGCACAGTGTTTAACGCATGTTTACATTACAGCTTGCTTGCTGAGTTGAACTAAAACTTTTTTTTTTTTTTTTTGTGTTGTGTTGTGTTGTGTTGTGTTGTGTTGTGTTGTGTCGGCCCTTTTGAGGGAACCTCGGTTCTTCCTCAGGGTTTGTTTCAACATCCAATGAAAAGTCTTGTTTCACTCACACAGATGTCTGAACATCCAATGAAAAGTCTTGTTTCACTCACACAGATGTCTGAACATCCAATGAAAAGTCTTGTTTCACTCACACAGATGTCTGAACATCCAATGAAAAGTCTTGTTTCACTCACACAGACGCTGCACGGATAACGGGTCATCGTCATGTGACCCCACAGTGTTCGGTCTTCCACTAATTATTCATTAGTCATTAGTCTTCTCCCCTTGCAAGATTGGACCAGGACTTTTCATTTCCTTGGCTATCAGACTGTGTGTGTGTGTGTGTGTGTGTGTGTGTGTGTGTGTGTGTGTGTGTGTGTGTGTGTGTGTGTGTGTGTGTGTGTGTGTGATGTGTGATGTGTTTTGCTGTGTGTGTGCGCGTGTACACCAACTCAAAGCAAGATGGACGTCATCTCACCTCCTGCACTTCCACAACTTTCCTCCCTTTCCTCCTCTTGGTTTCCCGCTCATCCTCTCCCTGCCTCCCCTGACAGGCTCGCAGGGAACTGAAGCGGCTGAAGGAAGAGGCCCGGCGTAAGCACGCGGTCGCTGTGATTTGGGCCTACTGGCAGGGACTCAAGGTACCTTCCAGCCCCCCGCGGCCCCCCCCCCCCCCCCAAGACACTAACTAACTACCCATCCTCATTACCCCCCCCCCCCTCCTCCGCACTGTCCTGTGCCTTTTGTTTCATTGTCATATCCAGCCTGGGCCTTTAAGTGTTGATTTTGTCGACTAAAACTACGAGGAAAAATGTCCGTCGACTACCTTTTTACACTGACGAAAACTAAATAAAAACTAAGCTATGACGACTAAAACTAAGACTAAATATATGGACAATTGTGTCAACAAATTCAGCTTGTAGATCTGCTATTTTCAGCATGCAACCAAGTGTAAAATCATCCATCACGACGCTATCAAGGCACCGCCAACATACATTATAGTCGACTAAATCAACTGTAGATTTAGTCGACTATAATCTTATGATGTTTAGTCGACTAAAACTAGACAAACAAAAACTAAAACATTTCAGATGAATAAAATATGACTAAAACTAAATGGAATTTTATTTCTAAAACTAAATAAAAATCAGCACTGGGCCTTAGCACATCAACCCTAGCGTCGCTGTAACGGGCGTCACGTGGCATAATAGGCAAAATAGAGGATTGGCAATGTTTTGGTGAAGAGAATTGGAGGCAAAAAAACAAGAGGGGACCAAGTATAGATCCCTGGGGGACACCGGGCTCTGAAGAAGGGTTTATCCTCTGGATCTTTGGTGCCTTTCTGTCTGCCAGTCAGGTGTGTTTGTTTTAGTTGTTGACCTGCAAATCAGCATGACCTCCATCCAGCCCTCCCTCCCTGCCCGCACGCTCTCTTTGCCCGGGCACAACGCGGCGAGGAGAGAGAGGATGCAAATGTGTTGCATGAGGCGAGGTGGACGACCGCAATATTCCTCTCCCCCATATTCTGTGAAGTTAAACCTCGCCCTGTAAATCCCCCAATCCCCCCTGCTTTAGATAAGCTGACTGGATAATTGAGTGACAGATGCTTTTTTTTAAATGTATTATTATCCTCTCCTCGGTTCCTGAAGGCCACAGCCCCTCCCTCAGCAGTCCGGCCTAAAGCTACTGACCCTGATTCATATGGCAGAGGCTTTCTGTGTTCTGTTCTCGTTCTCTCTCTCTCATTCTCTCTGTCATTCTCTCTCTGTCATTCTCTCTCTGTCATTCTCTCTCTCTCTCTCTCTCTCTCTCTCTCTCTCTCTCTCTCTCTCTCTCTCTCTCTCTCTCTCTCTCTCTCTCTCTCTCTCTCTGTCATTCTCTCTCTCTCATATTCGTTCTCTCTCTCTGCCATCTCATATTCTCTCTCTCTCTCTGCATGCTGAGCTGTGACACTAACCCCTTTATAGTAACCCTGTTTTTTGTTGCAAACTGTTTCTATCACATTCATTTAACTTTTTTTTTATTAGATGTCTGCGCTGTGTATGTCCTACTGTACATTATTGTTGGTTATAGGTCTGTTGTGCTTTTATGTGTATTTTTAGATGAATAATTGACATTATGAACGTGTCCTAACAGTAACAACTGTGACCATAATCCACTCATTGTGTTGAACAGAACCAAATGCACCTTTCTCTCCCGGTGTGTCTGTCTGTGACTCCATGTGTGTGATTAAAGTTTACTAGCATGAAGGTCGTTTGTGTGATTAAAGTTTACTAGCATGAAGGTCATTTGCCCTGTCATTATGTCAGTGGCGTTTCAGCCGTTAAATCGGGGTCAATCCTGTTGTATCTGAGTGGGAAGAAACGGCTGTCATTTTACCTTTTTATTTCCTTCTCCAGTTGTTCTCCGTCAGAATACATGGTCAATGTCTGTCACTAACCCAGACGTCTGTCCTTCTATAGCGTCCTGTTTGTTTGTGTCGCTGCCTGTCGTCCTGCTGGTCTGTCTCACTGTTTCTGCCCCGTTCCAAATACAATGAACCAACCAGGTAGTTGACAAAGTGTCGTATTTATCGTTGGTATAAACAGGTCCGTCGGGAATATAGGAAGTTCTTCAGAGCCAACGCCGGCAAAAAGATCTACGACTTCACCATCCAGAGAATTGTAAGTAAGAAGGGATTAAAAACTGTTATTAAAAAACTGTTTTTAAAAAACTGTTTTTAAAAAACTGATATTATAAACTGTTATAAAAACTGTTAATTATCCAAATGAATACAATACGCCAGTGGTTCTCAAAGTGAGGTCCGGGGACCCCAGGGGTCCTTGGAAGCGTTCCAGGGGGTCCCCAGCTAAATGTGTTTAATACAGCATCTTAGGGGTGTGCCTATACACTAATTTCATGAAACGATACAATACGATATTGGGCTCACGACATCGATACGATGTCGATACGATACGATATATGGCACTTTTTTATTATGAAAATATATGGGGGGGGGAAAGCAAATGCAAACAAATATTTCTGTTTTGCATTATTCAGACATGCAAACTTGTAGCTTTTCAGCTACAATAGCCGTTTTGAATCCAAATAGGGCAATAGTGTGACACCTGACCCGAAAAAAACCAACATGCTGTCACCCTTTAGTCTCCTCTGGGGGTCCCTGGCACAAACTCTTTTCAGATGGGAGGGGGTCCGCTAGCCTGCCAATGCCAGGCTAGGGGTCAACGGCCAAATACATGTCAGTTTTTTGGGGGACATGAAAGCGTTTGAGAACCACTTCAATACGCCGCCAAACAATACTTAGTCTAATAATAAAGGTGCCAAGTGGAACCAAAACTGGTTCTTCAGAGTGATGCCATAGAAGAACCATTTTTGGTTCCAGAAAGAACCTTTCAGACCATTTATTTGAATGGTTCTATAAAGAACCCGAACACCTTAAACCGTATAAACTTCATCAACGGGCTGAAATGTGTTTGTCGAACATAGCGGATCTACAAGCTCACAACGTGTCGCACGCGAACATATATTTTTTAAAGCGAACAAACATTTGTCAAATATTTGTTCCAGGGACCCCCAGAAGCAAAGGTTTGAGTTACAAATGTTTGTTTTAAAAAATATATATCATTTGCACAAATGTTCACGATTTTTCAAATAATGGCTACAAGAATAAAAAAAATAGCTACCAGCTCATAGCGTGGCACTCGGTGCGCTATAAGGATAAGGATAATTCCTTTTAACAGGTCGTTCATGAAAGTCCTTGCGGTCTTGTTTCCAATGAGAACCTGTGAGCAATTGGGGTTAAGAGTCTTGCTCAGGGACAAATTTCATATCATCGGCACATATGCTGGGATAGCCTGGAATCGAACCTGGGGCAACCAGGGCCTCTGGTTCCCTAGGCGGGCTCACTAACCACTCAGCTATGGCCGCCCCTTGAGCTATGAGCTGGTAGATCTGCTATTTTTGAATAGCCAAAGAAATCAATAAAATGACAGAGACGCGTCCCCGGATTGAATGGGTTGAGAAGCATTATTTGTCTGTGTAATCATATGGTGTCATGCTTTAGTAATGCTGTGTGTTGTCCATGTACCTCCAGATGCAGAAGTACTTCCTGGGCCTGAAGCAGACGGTCCCCTCCATGTCCCCCGTAGACAAGAAGTGGCCCAGCAGACCCTACCTCTTCCTGGACGCAACGCACACACAACTCAGGGCCATCTTCCATCTCTGGAGGGTCCGTCTGATATAACAACACTGTGACCGGCCCTAATAATTAGCCCCAATTAAAGACCAATGTATACTTTGTGGTACGATTGTGTCGCGCATCAGTAATTGCCGATCGGAGGCACGGTGAACGCAGTCGGTAGCGCTGTCGCCTCACAGCTAGAAGGTCCTGGGTTTGATTCCCGCCGGGGACGCTGTGGGCGCTGGGGGGGCGTGTCCTCTCCGCCGCGTCGTCAGTGCCCATACCCTAGGTGGGGTTGGTGAAAGGGTCTTTCTGTGTGGAGTTTGCATGTTCTCCCCGTGTCTCGTAGGGTAGGTACCCTCACAAAAAACATGCAGTAATCCTGGTCTCTATACTGCCTCCTCCTGGTCAGCCGGGGCGCCTGATGGAGGGGAAAGGAACTGGTTGGAATAACGTGTTCCTTCCACGCGCTACGTCCTACCGGGGAAACTCCCCCCTGTCAGGTGACAAGAAGCTACGTCCTACCGGGGAAACTCCTCCCTGTCAGGTGATAAGAAGCTACGTCCTACCGGGGAAACTCCCCCCTGTCAGGTGATAAGAAGCGGTCTGCTAGCTCCTCATGCATTGAAGGAGGCATGAGCTCAGTTCTGGCCTCTCCCTAGGCTGGCAGAGGGAGAGTAGCGCCCAGGATTACATAGGCAATTGGCACTGGGTGAAACCATGGGTTAAAAAGAAAAAATAAATTTCCGATCTATAAGCTCCATGTGAGCTTGTAGATCTGCATGGGACATCCCCCCTACGATGGAGCCTAACCATACCATGAGCATTAGTGACGACCAACTCAGTCAGGAACACTCACCTCACAAGTAGATTTAACCATTTATTGCAACAAATGGAATACAGTTAAACTTGGCGTTAAATGGCTCCGCTCTTTAAGATGTTCCCTACATTTTCCTAAGCAGCATGCTAAGCTAAATCAGGGAACGCTGTGCAAAAGCCCCCCACAGGTAAGAGCGGGCCCATAGCAAGACATGTAATCAGATTAACTTGAGTCATATGCAAACTTGAATGCAGTTTAACATAAAAGCCATAGAACGTTGAATTCAGCTTAGAGTGAGACAATGAAAGCGTAGATCCAGTGAAGGAGGGAGACGTATTTAAAGGGACCGCCTTGTTGAGGGAATGAGGTGTGATTGGTGTGTAGGAAAGCGTGACTGATTGAAAGCAGCTGGGGGCGTATATGACTCCTGTCCTGTGCCCTGCATGAACTAACGTGATGCTTCTTTTATATGAAGATATGTTGAAGTCGTCCTTTAAGCGTTATAATACTGTACTTTACAGTCACTCCGTTGTATGGCAGTTTACCAAACCTGCCGACCTGATGATGTCACAGCCCTCCTCTGAGACACAGAGACAGTAGACAGAAATTGTGCCATCTTATAATTATGGATAGAAAACAGGTGAAGTGGTCCTTTAACCACGGGTGTACTTCGTTGTACAATGAATTGATTGATTGATTGAATATTGTATTAGGCAAAAAATGTAAAATAGCATATTTAAAAAACTTCTACTGTCTAAAAGTCCTTGCGGTCTTGTTTCCAATAAGGTCCTTGGTATTCAATTCATAGACATATATAGTGGCATTACAGTTCAAATATCAATAAAAAAAAACAGAAAAAGATAACATTATGTACAAACAAAAAATAAAATAGGGGGAAAAAATTAAATAAAGTCTATATGTAATAGAACAGGGGGGTGGGGGCGTCTGTCTAATGGGGAAATAGTACTACCTCCTTTTTTGTCCTCCTGAAAGGTGAATTTTCAGGGCTGTTTTAAATGAGCCCAGCGAACTGCACTTTTTGAGGGATGGGGTTAGACTATTCCAAACCTGGGTGGCAGTGCCGTAGAAGGAGAATTTGCCCATGTTTGTTTTATGGGTGGGTGGTACCAGACCGTTGTTAACGCTCCCTCTAGTTTTGTGACTGTGGGTGTCGCTAACTTTTTGGAGGTATGGCGGAAATTGGATGATTTTGGACATCGTCTATTTTCTTATGTGTTTTGATTGTGTATAAGTTCCTTCTACTACTATTACTATGTTTGTTGTGTAAACTTGTGTTTGCGTCATGTGCGTCACAGTGCAAGAAGTACAGGAGCCAGTTCACAGACGAGAAGAAAGCCGTTTATGAGGAGAAACTGGAGGCTAGTGAGATCTTCAAAGACAAGAAGGCTCTTTATCCCAGCAGGTACACACTTCATAGTCTTTACCCCAGCAGGTACACACTTCATAGTCTTTACCCCAGCAGGTACACACTTCATAGTCTTTACCCCAGCAGGTACACACTTCATCTGCTCTCTGTCTGTCATACAGTAGTTTTTAATGGAAACATACATATTCCACTCATCCATGACAGCATTGATGAGGGGGGTCTTTTCTTAACCACTTAAGCCCTGTATACTTGTATTCCTGGGGCCCATTCTCTGTGTGTCTCAGTGTTTTACAGCAGATCTGCAAGCTCAAAGCGCAGCACTCGGTGCCGCGCTTTGAGCTTGTAGATCTGCTATTTTTGAATAAAAATAGCAGTGTTTGATGCCGTGGTTCTGTGTGTCTCAGTTCATGGTTCTGTGTGTCTCAGTGTTTGATGCTGTGGTTCTGTGTGTCTCAGTGCTTGATGCTGTGGTTCTGTGTCTCTCAGTGTTTGATGCTGTGGTTCTGTGTGTCTCAGTGCTTGATTCTGTGGTTCTGTGTGTCTCAGTGTGTGTCAGCCGTTCAAAGGAGACTACTTGGAGATCGGCAAGAACCCCAAGTACCAGAAACTGAACAGCGCCGTGGAAGAGAAGGTTCTACTGGCCGACGTGGTCAACAAGATCAACAGGGCCAACGGCAAGGTGACCAATAATGCACACGCCATACATCTGGTGTGTGTGTGTGTGTGTGTGTGTGTGTGTGTGTGTGTGTGTGTGTGTGTGTGTGTGTGTGTGTGTGTGTGTGTGTGTGTGTGTGTGTGTGTGTGTGTGTGTGTGTGTGTGTGTGTGTGTGTGTGTGTGTGCAAAAACATTTTTAGCATGTCTAAACAGGAGATTATTATACCGTACGAGAGATGTACCTTTTGCCAAACGCATTCTTTATTGTGTTCGGATCCCCGTAAGCTGCCACGGTCACTGTTCTTCCTGGGGTTTCACACAAAACAACACAACATGCAAATAATACAAACAAACAACAACTGACACTCGTCAGTCTCTAAACCCAAGTTACACTTTTAAAATCCAAGTGATAATTAGAAAACGATAACAGGTTAAACACCATGTTAAACACCATGATGCACAAACATGTTGACATCATTCCAGTTGTGTGGTCTCTCAAATAATAACTGTGTAAGTGATTTTTATTGAGTGCCAAAAACATTAGTTTTTCCTTCACAGCATCAGGAGATATCATGTTTAGAATATTAAGACTCCCATCCACTTCCTGGTTAACTTATTACTTTAAAAGCCTGTATCTCAGCTCCTGTGTACTTTTTTTTTTTACTATGTATTTTTGACTATTTTCAACTGGCTGCAACTTTGGAATAGATTACTATTATGTTTGGTTTTGGAAGATCCAAATAAGCCAAGTGTACCTGTCTGGTTTGATTACTATGGTTTTATAGATCCGATTTAACTCATTGATCTCCGCCGGTTCCCAGGGTGCAACGCGAATCTTCCTGTTGACCAAGAACAGTTTTGTCCTGGCCGACCAGAAGACGGGCCAGGTGAAGTCCAGCGTCCCTCTGCCCGACCTGGCCAGCATCTCAGTCAGCACCCAGAGTGACGGCTTCTTCGCCCTCAAGCTCAAAGAGGTGAGGACTAAGGACAGACCCCTAACCCCTACCCTAACCCTCAAGCTCAAAGAGGTGAGGACTAAGGACAGACCCCCTAACCCCTACCCTAACCCTCAAGCTCAAAGAGGTGAGGACTAAGGACAGACCCCCTAACCCTAAGGACTAAGGACAGACCCCTACCCTAACCCCTACCCTAACCCTCAAGCTCAAAGAGGTGAGGACTAAAGACAGACCCCCTAACCCCTACCCTAACCCTCAAGCTCAAAGAGGTGAGGACTAAGGACAGACCCCCTAACCCTAAGGACTAAGGACAGACCCCTACCCTAACCCCTACACTAACCCTCAAGCTCAAAGAGGTGAGGACTAAGGACAGACCCCCTAACCCCTACCCTAACCCTCAAGCTCAAAGAGGTAAGGACTAAGGACAGACCCCCTAACCCTAACCCCTACCCTAACCCTCAAGCTCAAAGAGGTAAGGACTAAGGACAGACCCCCTAACCCTAACCCTAACCCTCAAGCTCAAAGAGGTAAGGACTAAGGACAGACCCCCTAACCCTAACCCCTACCCTAACCCTCAAGCTCAAAGAGGTGAGGACTAAGGACAGACCCCCTAACCCCTACCCTAACCCTCAAGCTCAAAGAGGTGAGGACTAAGGACAGACCCCCGAAATGTGTTTTCCGAGCCATACATCCATATTCTGGGCAATGGGCATGTCATAATAGGCAAATAGCAGATCTACAAGCTCACAGCATTGAGCTTTTAGATCATACCAACCATACTGCGCCAGACCCAGTGTTGATTTTGACAGAACATTTTGATTTAGTTTTAGTCACAGTCTTTTGAATAAAATTCCATTTAGTTTTAGTCATATTTTAGTCATTCTGAAATGTTTTAGTTTTTGTCTAGTTTTAGTCGACTAAATATCATAAGATTATAGTCGACTAAATCTACAGTTGATTTAGTCGACTATAATGTATGTTGGCGGTGCCTTGATGGCGTCGTAATGGCTGATTTTACACTTGGTTGCATTCTGAAAATAGCAGATCTATAACCCCACAAGTTGTGAGCTTGTAGATCTGCTATTTTCAGAGCGCAACCAAACATAAAATGACTTTTAGTTCTACTGGATCTCTTCTCCACTAGATCACTCACTAACATTTTAGTTTTGATTTGTTGACGAAATTGTCAATATATTTAGTCTTAGGTTTAGTCATCATAGCTTCGTTTTTATTTCGTTTTTATTTCGTTTTTATTTCGTTTTTGTCAGTGAAAAAAGTTAGTCGACAAACATGTTTTGTCATAGTTTTAATCAACACTAGCAGACCCCAGAAACGTATTCACCCCATGAACCCCTATAGCCATACATGGGCATGTCATAATAGGCCAATAGCAGATCTACAAGCTCACAGCATGAGCATGATATGTGTTTTGGTGTAGAGGGGGGGGGGGGGGAAAGGAGGGGACCAAGCATAGACCCCTGGAGGACCCCGTCAACTAGGTATATTGAGTTAAAGTGATTAAAGTGTCAAATGCATTCATAGGATGTGAATGTGATGGTGTTTTTACGGGCGTGGCTCTGCAGGAGCTCTCCGTGGCCCCGTGGGGCCACAATGGAAACAAGCCTTTGGCTTTGTGTTGTTTTTATCCATTGTGGCGTTTTTAATTAGTCGTACTATTGTACTTTAAAGCATGCGTTCTCAACTGATTATGAACCAGGGACCTCCACCCTGACTGAGAATCAACCTGGGGACCACTGTTGTGTTGGGAGGGGGGATATGGGCGTGGTGTGGGGGGAAAAGCTTGAAATTAAATAGTGACCGTTAAGGCCTTAAATTTAATTTGTTAATTCGAGGTGAATTAAATCAAGCCCTTAACACATTGACCGCCAGAGGTTAATCTCATAATGTACTCACCAGTGCCAACGTTTTATTGTTGTTTTTTGTTTTTTTCACGTCGCCATAGACCTTGTTAAAATCCTTAAGATTGAGCCGTACACGGTCTGTTTACATCGGCGACATCTCCCTGCATGTACCAGTCCAAACCGCGTGTCAAACGGAGCCGCCATGTTTGAGTTCTGACCGTTTATGTTAACATGGGAAATGCGAGGATGAAAAACTACATAGGTTTACAGGGCTTTTTGTGTACGACTTAGAATGGAGGCAGACGGGAAACAAAAAACGGGATCGCACTTCCGGTCGACTTCGGGTGGTGTTACACTGAAAATGGTCCCCCTAGAAAATTGAAAAAAAAAAAAAAATCGAAAAAAAGGAAAAAGCACCACAGCCCGTAGGCTACGGGATCGGCGCTTAACCGTTGGATTTAACGGCCCGTAGAACTACGGGCCCGGCGGTCAATGTGTTAACAGTCATTATTTAACTGAGATATGCTAGTGGTCCAGAGCTCAGAAAAGATTGAGAACCACTGATCCATTCCTTTCCCTTGGTTGCCCCTATTCTGTTCTCTTAACCTTCCATATCAAACTTATTCTGTTCTCTTAACCATATTAAACTCATGTTAACTGATTCATTGCAACATATGTATGAGCAAGCACATGCGATATGATACGGGCACATTTCCTACTAATGATGACTCAACCAGGTAAACCGGTACGGGTTCAGTTTCCCTTGAAATTCTAACTCCCATTTCTGTGGAAGTTCTTGACATCCGACTTCCAAGTAACTGACAACATTGATGCGTCGTCATACGTCATACTGTTTCTCAACTAGTGGTCGATAAAATAAAATATAATACAAACCTTCACTTTCCTACATTACTAAATGCATGGTCAGGGACCACATGCAATACCTTCACGGACCACCAGTGGTCCACGGACCACCAGTTGAAAACCCATGCTTTAACCCATTAAGACCTGGAACGCATCTGTGTCACTTTTTCATTTGAGTTTAAAAGCATTATTTTACACTTTGGCTATTCAAAAATAGCAGATCTACAAGCTCGTAGCGCGGCACCGAGTGCCGCGCTATGAGCTTGTAGATCTGCTATTTTTGAAAAATCATGAAAATGGGTGCAAATCTTTGAATATATATTGTTTAAAGCAAACATTTTTAACTCTATATTCTTTGCTTCTGGGGGGTCCCTGGAACAAAACATTTTGAGATGGGGGTCGGCGGCCAAATACATATAATTGTGGGGGTCCTTGAGATGAAAAAGTTTGAGCACCACTGACATAGAAACCTACGTTTTTTCTCAGAATACTGTCGGGATTTAGAAGACATTTGTAGAATCGGCTTCAGGTCTTAATGGGTTAAAGAAATGTCAATAAAAGATAGTCGATTCAATTCCGTTCAAATGAGTCTTTTTTTTTGTCACTTTGTACCCCTTTTTTCTCCCCAATGTAGTCGTTATGCCAATGAATTCCTCCCACA